>NW_009630461.1:0-65572 GCF_000690535.1 Cariama cristata
GGCTGTGCAGCTGCAGGTCCTAAAATCACTGGTGCTGATCAGCGTGAAGCTGGCAGAAATCCGAGGTTTATCGCTCAGCTGAGCTGTCCCTGCCTTCACCAAGTTCTGTGCCAGCTGGTAGGACAGAGCTTGAAGATGGTTAAAGTGTTAATCGTCAAATTTCACCTCAGCGCTCTCTGTCAGAGCTCTGTTTTGATTTTTTTTCTGATTGTGTAATTTCAGCCGAGGAGCGTACTTGTGCTCTGCAGGAGAAGTCCGATTTTAGTTACAGTCTTGCGAGGTTTAGTGTGCTTATCCTTGTCATCAGTAGATTGCCACCATGTATTGAGCAAACGTAACTTTCAAATGTTTCTTTGTTACCTAGGATACCATGTATTTATTAAAATTCTGTTGTGGCTTTTTTTCCATAAACAGACCTTCCACGAACTAATTTTAGACGTTTATCATTTGATCACTGCAGGTAAGACAGCAAATTTACATTATCATTATTAAATGATGCATCTGTTTATCAGGCTGTTGACAATGAACTGTTACTGAAGCCTTGTTCCTCCAAGGTAGTTATTTTCATTGACTTGCGCCTGCTATGACGGTAATGCAGCAAGGAAAAATCCAGTAAGAAATGAAACTATCTATACTTTCCATGATTAGTGTCTGCAGAGGTTGGAGCTAATGGCTAAAATAATACACAAGTGATAAAATAATTCAGAACAATTATCGTCTACATTCCAGTCTTTCAAATTTGTGTAATTGGGGCTTGAATCTACATTTCCTTTCTCAGAAGATGCTTGGTCAATCACTCATTTTTCTGAGGCAGTGATTAGGTAGATTGAAGGAAGATTTATGCTAATTTTTTGTGGTTAGAGTTTACTGCTTGAAGTGCTGGAGTGAAAGAGAGGAGTTAGTAGAGGTGGGTTAGAAATCCTTTTATAAATTAAATAGTTCAAGAAGTTACCATCCACATCTATGAACTACTGCTGCCTGGCTAAAAGCTGACTGGATTATGGAAGCATCCCTAACAGGGGATGCTGAATGTGATTGCCAGTTACTCCCTAGCCCGTTTCAGAGCAAAGACAGTGAGTGTTTCTGCTTGAACCATCTTTTGTCCTGATGGGGCCCAATGTGGCAACAGAGGTGGGCTGGGGAGTATTACATTATCCCGTGGCTCTATGGCTGTGAGTGCTGGCAGCTACACGTTACTGAACTGCATCAGTTCCTGTCATGGATTTTGTTGTTAACCTAATTTATGTAGAATCAGGTAGTGGGTATTGGCAGCTACTCAGTATTTTCATGTTGGTATAGGCTTTGCTTTAATGTGCAAGTAAATCAGCAAAATGTTGTTTCCTTCTGTCATCGTGATTTCTAGCTGATTTTGCTAAAAAGAATGTGTACTTTTTTTTCTAGTTTGTCTCTGCAGCCATTTGAATACCCAGTTTGCACACCAGATGGGACAGTCTTTGACATACTGTAAGTTACTGTCTGTACTTAGCTTTATTTTTGTGTTGCTGAACTGATTACAACTGTGTGATCATAATTTGATCTTAGCAAGTTGGCAAAAATAATCATGCCCATCGGTAGAAGTTTCTGATGATGCTTGTCACTTATTACATTATCCCTTCTCTTTTCAGGAGCATTATTCCTTGGATAAAGAAATACGGAACCAATCCAATCACAGGAGAAGTAAGTAATGATGGGTATATTCACATGTTGTCTTTGCTTTCCTTATGCTCAGTTTGCTATTTAATGTGTGGGAGAAACAAAAATGCCTTAATGAAGGCAAAAGAAGTTGAACGGGAGTGCTATCTCGAAGTGTGATATTTGTGAGATTAGCTTTGCTGAAATTAATGTAGAGATTTACTAAGGATCTCTTTTTAGCTTAAAAAAAAAAAAAGAAGGCATCTGGATTTGAGACCTGATATCCTCTCACTGTCATCCTGCTAATGATCTTTGTAGTAGAAAATAATCAGCCTCAGACTGTGTGTGTGGAAGAAAGAGGAGAGCTTTTGGTTTTGGTTTTGGTTTTTTTTTTTTGCATTGGATTGTAAATAGTATGGCAGAGGAAATGCACAGTTGATTTATATAAAACTCCAAGGGTATCTTGCCTTTCTTACAGGTGTGGCATAATTAAAGTTTGTATAGATGGAAATACAAGCTTTTTTGTTATTGCTAGCAGTGCGCAGAAAGCCTGACTGGTCAGTGGTGGAAAAGACTCTGTACTGCTGCCTCGTATAAGCAGAGTTCTAGTCCGTACAGGGCAAGGGGCTGGCAAGCTCACTTCTCCATCTGTGATTAAACTTGCAGTGATATTTCCTACCCAAAAGGATATTTGGCTCTGTGCAGATTAAAGAGATTAATAGATGATATTATGAATTATAAACTTAAGCTGCAAAATCTTTTGAGTTATCTTGACAGTGTATTTCAGAAATTATCTGACCTGCCTCTGTCATGATAGTTCACTGTGAGGCTGGGATTTCACACTATGATCAGCGCCTTAGTGGTTTTTCTCCCCTGCTGTTCTGCATAAATGATAACTACAAAGGGATTACTTTCTGTAGTAGTGTGAAGTTGTAAAGCACCAGATAAATATGAAGTACTGGAAATATGTCCTTGTTGGAATTCTTTTTTTTTCCTAAGAGAGTGCATTGTTTGTGAGGGCATGGAGGAGAATTTTAAACAGAAATTGTTGCTTGATTTACTGAAACTTGTCTCTTCCTTCAGTGAGTGCAGTTGCCTTCCCGAGCGTTAGGTGGCAGCCGTTGCCTAGGATTGTTGGCTGGTTTGCAGGTGGCTTTGTGGTATGAGATTACCTTTGAAACATCTTGTGTTTGATTAAAGGTTTTTCCCAGCAGACAGATACGAGGAGAAGCTAAGTACAGATGCAGCATTCCAGACTCTAAACATGAACAGGCTGTCTGAGACTCAATATCTTCAGTTGTAGCAAACTGCAGGTGTGTTTGAGCAATGGAGAGATGTTTGAAGGTCTTTCTTCACACATGAAGAGGCAAATGTATTGTTGAGAAGGAATGGAATTACAGCTATTTCATTTGTTTTCACCAGCCTCTCACCCCCTTCCTGCTCTGTGCATTGGTTGGGACTTTTGGGATTTTGCTCACTCAAAGCAGCTCCTTGACACCTGTTCTCATTTCAGACTGTGAACCATCATGTGGTTTAAAATTACTTTGGGTAAATGCTAAGCAAGAAATGTAATGTGTCTCGTGGTCTTGTGTAATATAGAGAAAGGGAGATTGTGCAGAATATACTTGGTGAACCATAAATGCTCAAATGAAGTTGGACTTTGAGAGCTGTTAGTTTACCCAGACTTGTGCTTCTGTAGTTGATCTGCAGTGCACCTCCCGCTCTCCTCAGCACGCATCCCCTTTTCCTCTGTATCAGTCTGCTTGGGGAGCCCTTTCTTCTTCCCTTTTAGTCAGTGGTGGATTTGTGCTGTACAGCTCTCTCCTCCACAGGACAAAGGTGTTCCAGACCACTTGGAAGAAAAAGGAGATGCTTGCTCTCCAGAACAGCACACAGCCCTGCTGAATCCAGCCCTGTGGAGCTATAAGTTCAAGAGTGGGGTTGAAAGAAGTGTCATAATTTAGCCTTTGTTTCCCAGAGGGCTCTGGTTTTTGGAAGGGGAGGATGGCGTCTGGCAGGAAGGGGATGGACATGCTGGGACAAGGCAGGGCAGGTGGCAGAAGTCAGTGAGTTGAGCTTGTGTACCTCTAGACTGTGCTGCCCTCTATTTAATCTGTCATGTGTGCAACTTCTGTTACTTGTGCAGCTTGCTTATTGTGGAAACGAGAAAATATTTTCTGTAGTGAGTTGGTGACTTGCAGAAACTCAAGACTCTGGGTTTAAAAAGGAATTGAGCCAGATTAGCTGCAATGCCATGTTTTCTACTGAAGTTACTTTGCACAGACTGATGATTTGTCGTTGCTGATGAGGCTCTGGAGAATTTTTCCATTTTTTTGTCCTGAAGTTAAAAATTATAATGAAATCCTTTGTGGCTTGTATGTCTGTTGTTATGGTTTGCTACAGGCCAAACATTTCGGAGAAGTCAATAGGCTACTTGGAAACAGTGTTGTTAATGGTACACTCTTGGTACTCACTAATTCCGTCTAGCTGTATTATTTCTGAAGTGGACCCCTCAGTGGAGAATTGAAGAGTCTTGCAATCATTAATATATTTATCTCCGCAGTGCTCCCAGGGGATGGGACTGTGCTGGCCTTTTATTAATTGAATGTTTGTGAACTGATGTACAAGTGACTTCTCTGATTCTTCCGAGTCTTAAACTATTGGACCAGCCTTTCATTTTAAAGAAATTTTGCAATGCCAAGATCACAATTATTCTTTGATATGTTTAAAATATTTTAATTTTGTTGCTTTCCTTCTCTATACTTCCTCATGGATTATGGTTTATTTTTTCTTGCTTTTCCAAGCCTTCTCCTGAGGTCCAGTACAAACACCAATATGTGTCTAGGAGAAACAAATCACCATTGGCCTTTGTCTACATGAGCTATTCCAGAAAGTAGCTTTAGATTTTTTTTTTTTGTCTCCCTTTTTAATAAATCATTGTGGTAAAATATATTTCTGTTACTATCCTAATAATTTTGGAAGAAACAGTGCATCTCTTGCGGCTGAGCTACAGTGTGTCAGATGGCATTGGCTCAGTTACTTTTTTTTGTCAGCTTTGTCAGGACACTGCCCTAGCTTATGTTTACACTGAAATTGCATAAAATAAAGAGAAAAGTCATAGTTAGCTCATTTGTTTTTACTGAGAACAGCACTTTTGGCTTCTTGGGCTTGCTGATAGTTGCAAGCTTGCCAGAACGTTTCATGTAGCGGCAATACGACAGCAGCGACCGGCATGCCTGCACAAGTCAGCCAGCTGGGCTCAGGAGTACCTGTTTCCAAGAAATGAGATTGGTCAGAGCATGTCTGGTTTATTGGAATCTCAAATCTGAACAGATGATAGATCTGCATGAAGGTAGCAGTGTGCCTTTTGAGAGCAATTTCAATGAAGTTGTTCTTTGTTGCATGGATATGTTATATGTGGGCTGAGCTATTTTTCTCCTTTGTATTGTAATGTTTCTGATACGAATACCTGTTTTTTTCAGTCTGGTTCAGTAACATTCTAACTGCATGTGGGCAGGCCAGATTATTGTGGTGTACTTCATTCAAGATTGGCTCTGTATCCTTGGGCAAATCTCTCTCTTCCCTGTCTCAGAAGTTGCTATGGTCTTTGTCCCTTGTTTCCCCTTTTCTGTGGGAATTTAGTTCTTTTGAACAGTTGAAAGTCAGTTCATATCTGGTGTTTGCTTCTAAGGCCTTGGTCCAAAGTCAATTTTGTGACTGTTGTAAGTGTGTCTGCTTTTAAACTCATACAGAGAGCTCACCTGTGTGAATTGTTTCTGTACTGCTCGGAGCAAACTAAAATCTGTGTGTCGGCTGATCCTGCATAATCCTCATGTTAAGGGCCACGTGCAGCTGTGCAGTTGTTGCATATGTATATCTTGAAGGGCAAACAGGATTCAGTTGAGTTAATTTGGCTTGGGCTTAACATATAGCTAAGAGTCAGGTTAAGAGACCTGAAGATACTGTGTGGTGGATGTATGAGACAAGGAGTCACATTTCTGGTCCGAAGGAGGCAGAGCACAATTTGTTTTGTGCCCTATCTCATGCAATGTTACAATCCAGACCTACAGGCCAGAGAGAGCTTTTTCTTAAGCATCACAAGGTTTTAGCTTCTTACTAGGTTAAATAGGAAAATTTTTATAAGTTAAAAGGGCCCATTTTTTTTGGAATCATTTGTTTGAAATAAGGTTGATAGGATGATGCTTGCGTGAATAATTACAGGCGCTTTCAAAACCAATAACTTCTTACCCTCAAAAGAAAAATTTGCAACCAAGTCTGTTATTTCAAAACTTTGGAAAGTCATTCTCAACATTCCTTAAATATGTTTATTAGCTAATTCCTCTCCCAAATGCTGGTAGCTATTGTTACTTCATTTTATTGTGAAAGCATGGTTTCTTTTCAATTTGATCAACTAGATTTGAGTCAGTCTCACAGAAATCAGTTGCTGGTCTTGTGGTGAGAGAAGCTTGCTGACCAGGTTAATGGAGAGGATATGGAGAAGATTACTTTTTTTTACTGCTGAATTTATTAATCCCACTTTAAGAATGAACAGATAACATTACAGTACTTCTTTTTATGCACTAAAGAAGTCTTTGGCTGTCTAAATAAGGCAAATCCTGCCTGAAAGGGATGCCGAAATTAGAGCAAAGGTGAAACTTCCTTAAACATAAAAGCATTTTTACTGTGTACGTATTTTGAAAGCACAGATACAGAAATAGAAAGCACTGATAATTGTTTCTTCACCCGAGAAGTGAGCATGATGAGAAGGAGGGCTTAGTTATTTTTTTTCTTCTTTTGCAATATTCTGAATAAGGAAACTGCAGCGTGTCAGGAGTATGGGAAGTGTAAAGTACTGTAGGAACAGGTGTTAAAGTGCAGGTGAAATTCCAGCTGAGGCTTTATAGTTCACTACAAATTGCTCTCCATCTCTATCAAATAATTGGTGCAGGACCTACATGTTTCAGGAACGGATTCCTGTAAGTGGGTTGCATGAGCGTCACACATTGCTGAGTCAGAGGTGTCAAGATCGCAAACAAAACTCATCCAACGCTGAGTTGAGTGGAATGGGTCTATGGCCTGAATGGGGAAGGGGACAAGTTCAAGTTTCATGTGACCTGTATTGGCTGAATCAACAGTGACTGTGGTTTTTAACTTGGTTCATATGGTCTGTGTGGTAATTTACTGCAGACTGCTGCTTTAATTGTGTTATTCCAGGTGTGTTTCTAGATAATGAGCAGCAAATAATGGATATCATCAGACAAGGATCTGTGGTTTGAAGGTGACCTCCTTCATGCCAGCAGAGCAGTAGCTACTGTTGGAATACATTGTCAGGAAAATGTAATAGCTGTAGATAATGTACAATGTGAGCATTTTTCAGAGTGCTTGTCTAGACCTTTCTGCAACATGGTGGTAATACTACCTTAGGATTTTGATGGTCTTCTGAAGATGGCACGCTGCAGTAGGAGCTAGATTTTCCTTGTGACTTCTCATCTTTTTCTCTTGAAGTTTTCTTCGTTCTTACTGTTTCCAAAGAGATTATGTTTACTCTGAGCATTTTCATTCTTTGTCTGGATACAAAATATTGAGAGGAAAATGCTGTGCAGCCTTCCATGGGCAGGCTATCTCCACATCAGTTTTCATTATCTAGAGTGCTGGGACTGTCTAGTTAACAACAAAATAGTTTGACCAATTGAGATATTTTTCATTATGTAGAAAAATTCAGGAGTGAGACATATCCCCCTTTCATTGTTTTTTCCTCAACATCAGGGCACAGCACCTGAAATCCAGGCAGCCTGCTATGTTTTCTCCTTGGAGCTTTGGAAATGAGTGATCATTTAGGTGGATCAGTAACTTCACGTCTCATTTGGCTGTAGCATAACTGATGTATAAATGAGAATTTTAATTCTTCTCTAAAGAATGCTTTTGACATACATGTCAGAAGAAGTCGGCACATCTTCAGCTTTGAAATTCAAAGTATATTTCTTAATTTGACTGATGCAACTCAATCAAGTCTTCAGATATTGCATAAGTTTCAATGTCAATTGCCCCCTTTTTTTCCCTTTTGTTAAACTTACTATGTTTGTTTCCTGTACATTTGAAGTGAAGGAGGGAGGTTTTTTTCTTGTTTATTTGTAAGAAAAGTTTCAGTGACGGGTGGGAATACAGTTTTGTTCTGGGTGAGTAATAGCTTATTACAGAGCAGAGAACAAAGCTTACAAAAATAAAACCAAGGGAAGCTTTGTTGTTGAAAAATGATTCAGACAAATCCAGATTAGTTGGTTTTCATGTGTTGCAGAAAGAAGGGTGAAATGATCAGGAACAGAAAACTCGAAGTCCCTCTGAGGTCTTCAGCTCTCTTGCAGTCTGCTTTGCAATCTGCGTGCTCTGTCTTGAACCGGTGTTTGCTTTCTTCCTGCTTTGACTGCTGAGAGGTTCTTCTAATGGTTTTTCATCTGGTAGATATCTTCTGTAAATTTCGGGTTTTACCAGCTTAGTCTCATTTGTATGTATGCCAAAACTGTGCTTCTCTGTTAGTGTTTACAGCTGTGTCTTTGGTACACAGGAATTTAATGCTTTCTTGACATTTTCTTGTTGAGACTTGTGTTTTCCTGTTAGATGTTCTTCTTGCCTTTAAGTTCTCTATACCCTAAATAGTCACAGTTGTCCTTCTCCGCATCTGTTTAATTTTAATTTATCTTCTTTGAACGGCGTTAATCTTAATCATACACAGTAAATTCTGGGTGAATGCCTGGTACAGTGGTGAGAATATTTTCCAATCTCTTCCCGAAATACTTTGATAATACTTTGATATATTACACATGATAGTGTAAGACAAAACAGTTTCGGTGTATGTGTTGAGACATGAAGGGTGCTTTCAGAATATGATAATTTGTTGCATTTTCTCTTGATAGCTTGAGTCATTTCAGAAGCAGGTACTTATTTATAAATAAGAGTTAGCCAGGATGAGCAGTGGTTCTTCCTTTTCTTTTTTTTTTTTTTGTTTCCAGTTGAATGTTGCTGCCTATAGTTCTGTGACCTGTAGCAGTCTTTCAGGCACGCGTTGTTACACTCATCATCATTAAGCATCTCTGCCCAGGTGCATTTTTGTCTGGGGGCAGCAGGCACAGGCTGCTGCTCAAATGCCTAGAATCCACTTTGAATGAGATGAACTCTTCAATATGCAGCAACTGAACCGTGTCGTCTTACCTCATTTACTTCAGAAATTATTAGCTTTTAGTCAACAGTCTAAATGAGTTAATATTTGACTAGTGACCATAAATTTTCAAGGACCCTGGATAGAAACGTATGAGGACATGACTCCTGCCCAGAGGAATGACCAGAAAGTCATGTGTCATAACTGGAAATGGTCATAAAACACAGGGCGGTCAAAGGGATGAAGGTCCTGGTGAGGCTGATGACCTGGAAGATGAATCCTTTTTTGTTGGGTTTTCTGAAACTTTCCCAGTCTCCTTTGTTACTGAGAAACACATGCATAGTTGGTTGCTTCTCTTCCCAAGTTGTATCTCTGTGTTTTATAGTAGTGCACGCAGCACGACTAAGAGTTGGCCTTTTTCTGTCCTAAAAGGGGGGTTTACTTTTCAATTCCCTGTATCTTTGGGAAACAGTGAGGGCAAAGAAGGTGAGATTTGCCTAGACTTACTGTTCGAGTGTTTTATCAAAAGGAGATGTTTAAAACCCTCCAGTGTCATGAGACACTGGCCAAGCTGCAGTGTCTCCTTCACACCTTGCTGATGGGGATTGTGGTGGTGATGGGCAGTGTTTTATCCAGTAAGCCAGCTCTGGATGCAGGCAGATAAATATGTCTAGTATTATTCCTAATTATTTCCCTTACAGCAAAAAAGTATTTACATCTAGGTTTTACAGACCGAACAGATGGTCTCTTTTTTTCCTTTTCCATGTTTTGGTGGAAGTGTGCACATTGGATGGGGTTTTGTGATTGTGACACTTGAAAAACTAGCAGCTGTGAAATGCTCTAGTCTTAAATGAGTTGCAGCATGAGGTTTCCCACAGATCCTTACTTGCCTGTTTTTCACTAAAATTGGAGACTAGCTTTTTGATGCATCTGCAAAGCTTTGTTTTTCATGAACCATGTTGTATTTGGCTGTGGGTCTCTGGATTGATAGACTTCTGACTGCATTAAGACTGCAGGTTTAGTCTTACGCATGAAACTACACATCTTTTTCTCATGGTAATTTCTGTTAATGTGCTCTTTGATAGAGCAACATTATTGCTAGTATCTGTGAGCCATGTGTGTTATCAAGCATATCTTTATGATTCTCTGGACAAGATTTTGGTGGCCATATGGTGTCAGTTTAATTAAAATTTAAATATGGAAACACAGTGGTCTGGAAGTGGGTAATGGAGGAAGGATCTTTTGTGTCCATTTCCATACCAGTTCAGTATCAGATGAAAGCTGCAGTTAAACAGCAGCTTCATCCAAGAATGTGAATTGAGGGTGTTTTTTTTAGCATTTGATAGACAGTTGTCCACGTGATAAATATCTAGCGTTTTTGCTGTTGAACTGAACATACAAATGACACCTTGAATCATGTGTGGAATTATTCTTGCCTCTTGGCTGCTGACCCCAAATTTTTCATGAAAAATTAAACTACATGAAGATGGCTTATCTTGTTAAAATGGTGCTGCTGTTTCCAATCACATTCCCATAATGTGTAGACTTGTTGCGGATTTCCAATGCCTTTTATCATCATTAAATCCATATACATGGAGTTATTCCAATACTATTCACTCGATTCATATCCCTATATTTCGTGAAGGTTGTATAACTGGGAAAATTGTAAGAGGGCTTCTTAAAATGTGTAGTTATACACAGAAGGTAACAGGTCTCATCTTTAAAGGAATGGAAGAATTAAATACAAAATTCATTTACTGCTGTTGAGCTGAATTTGGTACTTGGTAGGCAACATTGTGTTTTAATAATAGTATTTGGTTTGGCTTTCTCTTCTCTTCTATTTGGGGTAACCCTTGTGTTGCTTGTTTTGGTGGGATGAGAACCTACCAAATGGCCATGTCAGCCCTGGATGATTTTGGCTTTGTGTTGTCAACCAGTTCAGACGTGACACATTAATTTTTCCTCACAATAGCTTCACTGGATTATTGTGCGTTCCTGCCAGAGGCCATTCAGAAGGGTGTCCCATCCCCAAGTGCTGATTTTAACACTAACTCAATTACTGTTGATAGAGTGGGAGAGTCTGTATTTACAAAATACAACTCTTGCCACACGTCACCAACTCTACCCATGTGTGGGTAGAGAATCAAATGAGCCCATTTTGATTGCTTTTCAGACTGGTACATATCCCACAGGGTCAGAGCCTCATTAACAAGAAGAACATGCAGCCACAGACCAAAGGGATTCAGAGGGTGTAACTAATTGATGTGCAGGGATTGTAGGTCATATCTTCATGAGACACCCAGCGATGACAGAGAATGATTTAATTCGAAACAATCAGCATGCTTCATCCGGGGGCTGCCACAGTGCCCCACTAACCTATGCATCGTAATAACCTCTGCTTTGGGTATCGATAAAGGATGCTGCCCTTTGGGATCCCACAGGAGCGAGTGCTGTCAGCTGACAGATGAGAGCGCGCAGGGCAGTGGGGCTTCTCGCTGCTGCAAAAAAGTAGGTCATGGCCAAAAGTAGCCTTGGCTGCCTTTGTGGAAGTGTGCCTGTGAGAGAAGAGTCAGCTGAGAAAAGAGCTTGCATGGGTTTTGCGTTTATTTTTTTAGCCCTTCCTTGCTGTGGAGCAGCTGGCACTATGTGCCATGAAATGCGTCTGCTTTCCAGTATTCTTGCATAAAATATTTTTAGAAGTGAGTATGCAGCTCTTATTTCTGCTTAGGGGAAGTGGCAGATGCTTGTGGCCTTTCATTTTCATTAAGAATTTAGAATTTTAATTAGATCAAGTGTTTTTAATAAACATTGGTTTTTCTTTGCTTTCTTCACTGGAGATTGGCTGAAACTGGATGATAGGTGTGTCAGGGAAACTCGGGTTGGAAACAGTTTTGAACTTGAGCTGTGTATGCAACATTTCAGCTCTCATGCTTTATTAATAATAAGAAATACATGAAAACAAATACTTTATCTCATTTTAGGACTCATTCACTCCCGCTGTCTCTTCCCGTGAAGACTGGCGCCTGTTTGTGGCATCATGGTCATTTCCATGGCAACAAACTGTGCGGTGGTGCTTGGAAAGCTTTGACTTTCAATAGAGAATAAATAAAAGCAGATTCACCCACATGCAAGATAATCCTGTTTTCATGTGAAATGAAGAACTTCAGCGAGAAAAAAAATAGGATGCAGGTTTCCTATATCATATTCTTTCATAATTTACTGTGTAATGTATAGGTCTTTCAAAACTGGACCTGCTGGAAGTCCCGGTGTGCGGCCTGGACTCCGTCCTTTGGAGCTGCTCCATGTGCAGCTGTCCGATCCTGCAGCCTGGTCTCAGGCACTGAGCTGCCTTTGTAGGCCATGGCAACCTTTCGTAGCAGATCATGGCCTGGTTTTGCTGTTCTGGTGCTCCAAAGATTTCCTTTGACAGAACACTCAATCCGCCTCTTGTCTTGCTGTGCATTAAGACATGTCAATCAACTTCTCAAAATATTTTTGAGGTGTTGCCCTAATTATATTTCCCCCACATATTTTCTCATATACAACTCTCGGTCCCTTTCCATCCCTTTTCATAAATACATTGCACAGACAACATCTTTTATCAGCAGTGGGAAGTTCCCTTGTGATACGGCGTGGGAGTGCTTGGGCATGAAGCTGTTCCCAGCTGAGCCGAAGCGCAGAGCTGCTCCAAAGGGTGTGAGCTGATGTGCCAAGGTCACTTCTTCCACACAAGCTTGATAGGAGGGCAGTCTGCAGCAATAAAAGTTTCTAATGTTCATTCAGCCCTTCAGTATAGAATTTTCTTCCTGGAGGAAGAGTCCAGGCAGTGCGTGTATTTCAACTCCTATATGAAAATCACTATTTTTTTTATTTACTGTTGACATATAAGACTGTACAAGTGCTGGTCTCAGTGGGAAGCAGATGCCAGCATGAGCAGCTGATGCACCATGGGTAGCTGATGCTGAAAACTAACCTTTTTCCGTATTATGGAAAGATGTGACCTGAAATACCATACTATTTCCCTGGGTACATAGTAAGAATCTGACGACTTGGCAGCACTTCTAACGATACATCGTACGTTGACAGATGAAGCAGTGTACTGCAGCTTTTGCTACCTTTAAAGTCTGTACAGCAGTTTAGTCTGTCTTTTCCACTAAATTTCTGTCACGGTATAAATCTGAATCTTCGGTCATGCTAAACTGTTTCTTAGGGAACTGTTTCCATTTTTGTTTAAAGATGATCTGATCATATGTTTTGGGGATAGCTCAAGTCTGCCAGGAAGGTAATTTAGAGGCCTGCCTTCAAATTATCAATGTTTCCAGCAGTTGTGTGGCTAAAGAAGCTTTTTCTGGAACACAATTTTGGGGCTGTTGCACATGTGCACAGATGGATGTTGCTTTGTGTTAATAAGTTGTTTAGGTTGAACAGATCTGTCCAGGATCATATGTTCATTTTGGCAACTCTGCTGTTCCCCTACTGCTGCTTTGACAATTTTGTTCTTGTAAGAAGATAAATAAATGAATAAAGCTCTGCATTCACTTAGTCATTTCAGATGCTACCGTTGCCTTTGCTGTCTTTCTTTGTACCCCAACAGTGTGCAGATGTTGGGATTTTGGGGCTGGTTTTGAGAATCCACTTAAAGAAAAATAGCAGCACTGATCTTCCATTGCCTAAGTAAATATAACCTGACCTCGCCTCATTTTTCCCTTCCCATCTTATTCCTACTAGCCCTCATTGCTCTTCCTGCTAACAAATTAGAGAGATGGTTACCTTTCTGTCAGCAAATGAGCCTGCCAGTTGGCTGAACACAATTTGATAAGTACCTTCCTATAAACGAATGAGTCCAGCTGTCATAACGTGTACTCTCTGAACAAAGAATATGAATTTTGATTCGGCAGAAAAAACCCACTGACTTAGTTTCACGTGATTTTGTTATTGCTCTTTGCCATAATGATTGAACTAGCAGTGTCGGCACCGTGGCTGGCAGATCTCCACTTGTAGCTGTTTATAAAGAGCTGTCTGGGTTATAAAAACCTCCCTAATCTATTCAGGTGCGTGGTTTGAGAAGAGAACCGATTGTTTCTTTTAAAAGGCCTGTGTTGTGTGTGCTTGATCGATTTGGCAGTGAAACTGTCTCTTGACAGCTGATACAATCAAAAGGTTTGTTGTTTTTTCTGTACATCTGAGATCCTGACTCAACCTGGCAGCTGGCTGGGCTGGACTTTGTTTCCAGCTGGGTGCCCCAGTTGAGCACTACCTGACCGTCCTGGCGGGCTGTGCTGGTGGGGTGACCCGGTCGTGGTATGCCCCGTCATGCCAGCAGTGTGCCCAGATCAGACACTGACCCTGTTAAATGACTGGCATACGTGGGCCTGCCCTGTCATGTTACTGAAGGCTCACTGTTATTTTGGGTGTGCTGGCAGCTTTCATGTCTTAGGGAAGGCTGTGGGGAGGGAGCAGCCTGATCATCATCCAGAAGTGTTTGCCAGCCCGATAGCTCTTCCTTCCCCACGTCAGAAAGGCCCTCTGGAGAGAAGGCAGCAGAAAAATGCTGTAGACATTCTTCTGGTGAAGCGTGGGAGAGCAGGAGCTACCTTAGTTTGTGATGTCCTCTCTGGGGTCAGAGAACGTTCCCCCAACCTCGGCTGCCATCTCAGTCCCTCTTCTGTGGAATTGCGACCTGCGGATTAAGTGGCGGAAGATCCCATCGTGGGATCCCTCCCTTCATGACCCCAAGTGCCTCCCCAGAGAATTTGTGCCTCTGCTTCTCTTCATTATTACTGGTTGTCATGGGGGCTCTGCTACATATTTCCTGAAGTAAAATAAAAATTACAGTTATTTCAGAAAAGGTAGCAAGCTTGATTACCAAAATGGTTTGCTGGCTTTACGACTTTCATCAGAGGTCTATTCTGAATTGTCACTTCTGATCAGCAGGATTGATTTTTGCCGCGTAGCTTTTCACGCGAACTCCCCTTTCAGTTTGCGCTAAGACAGTTGTGCAACTTCTCGAGCTTATTCACTCTGTTAGCGCTGTACTGTGTCAAACTACAACACTGTAAATAAACATATCCCCGTTCTCAGGCTCAGTGAGCCTTGTTTTTTGTGGGCTGTCTGTGACTTAAATTCCCACGGTTCTGATGATTCAGACAATTTGCAATATATTATTAATAAATTATGTACTATTAAAATCCTAACACTGATGTTACAGTTTCCTTTTATATCCACGGTTAGATTCTGTTGTGATTAATTTTTTTCATGCTTCATTTTCTTTAGAAACTAGATGCCAAATCACTTATAAAGCTGAATTTTGCTAAAAACAGTGAAGGTAAGTGCAGTAATTTTCTGTGGGGATTTTTTTTTTCCTTAATGAATGCTTTAATAAATCCTGGTTTGTCTTACTCACGATAAAGTTATGTAGTTTGTGTCCTCTATCATGATTTTTATTTTCTGAGTAGGATAACTGCTTCTAGTGAGTGACAAGTTTACCTTTAAAGTTCCATTTCTGTTTTTCTTTACGCTGGGGAGCTATAAATTATTTAGCAATTTCACTTTACTATAACTGCTACCACAGTAAGGTACTGTTTACTTCAAGGAAAATTTTCAGAAAAGACTAAATTACTATGATATGTTATCTTTTTTCTAACTTGCCTATGGCAATATTTGCTGTTCACTTGGGTTTGAGCAACTTTTTGTTTATAAAATGAATTAGACTTAAATGAATACATGGGATTTTATGAATAGCAGCACACAAGACAGCAGCCTTGAGTTTTATTTCTGCAGGGTTAAAGATATAAAATTTGCCATTTAAGAGAGGATGCTAGGAATAAAAGAGAAGAGTGGAGATGAATTAATCTTTTACAAGGCAGATAATGATTTCTTTGAAATGAGAGTGGCAAGGATTAGGTGGGAATAAAATTCTGGAGTGTCTGTCTCCTTATCTTACCAAAGTCCATGGACTATAAGGTCTTTTCTCTAGCTGATGGATTTCTTCTGCATTTTGTGTGCCATCTGTCTCAAGGGCAGGGTGTTAAAAAATGATCAATAGTCACTGTGGCCAAGGTTTTTGAAAGATACTGGCATATTGTGCTTTCCTTAAAGAAATCCGGTCATAATGCTGGGCTGGAATGACGGCAGCCATGCAGTCTGAGAAGCCTTCTGCTTAGAAAGGTGCATGCTGTGTCATTAACGGATCAAGGGAAAATGCAACAAAAGAGGAAGACTAAAATGTTGCATTTCTGTCTATCAGCAAATTTTCTTTAAATCTTAACATGCAGAATGGTTATTAGGTATGTGGGATCTCCTCAGTTCACACCTATATGATAAAAAAGGTCTTCAAATGTTGCAGTTTCTTCCATTTAATGATCCCTCCTTAGCTGAGTACCTTCTATCCAGATCAACAAGTGTGTGCCCTCAGCAGCTCTCCTTTTGCTAGAACTGAAAACATGATGATTTGCTCTTTTTTATGCAGCTGGAGTGAGGCGTTGCATTTTACCAGCGTGTTTCTGTATCTATCAGTTGGACCATACCCTGACGCCACTACCAAAAATCCTATTCTAAACTTCATCTTGAATTTCAGTCCCTTGTGGCAATGGCTTTCCTTCAGCTCTGGTGGCATTAGCAGAAACAGTCCTCAGCTTTTACTTGCATCTACCTGCTGGAGGTCAGAGTGCGTCCCCTGACTGATCAGTTAGCGGTCAATACTCTGTAGGTGCTCGCCTCTCCTGTCTTTACAGGTGCTGTGAGGAGTCTCTGTTCGCTCTCCCTGCTGGTTTTGATTTTCGGATGGTAATTGGGGAAAAAAAGAACCAAATAGGCCCAACCTATTTCAAAGATCTTACCCAAATCCCCAGGTCTAGCAAACTGATCAAGTATTAATAACCTTCTTCTAATTGCTTTCGGCTGAGATCATCCAGACATTTTTCTTTTTCCTTGTACATTGCCTTCTATCAGTTTGCTTGTTGTTGACATGCTTAATATTTATGCTGACCCTCCTGGGAAAATTCACAGCTTGATTAGAGCAGAAGCTGGGTTCCTTATTGAATAACGTGTTCAGATTTAATGGCGTTCTGCTTACCACATTTGAATACAAAATACTCTCCTTTCCTAAAAGCACAACAGCTGCTGTGAACTTTCTTGTAGGATATAAGCTTAACTTTTATTCCCGGGAACAATGCTTAAAATAGAGTACTGGGCACGTTACAAGGTACAGACTCATGCTATCAATAGAGCTTTGATTACAACAATAACAATTGTATTGTGGTACTTCATAGATATCAAGCAAGTTGGACAAAGTTTTGTGTTGGGGGATTGAAGGCAGTAGATTTCAAAACTGCATTTTCATTGCTTGCTGTGTAATTCTCTTAACTGTTACTTTTTCTGTTTGGCACTGAAGAATCAAAGCGTAGTTAAAACACCATTAAATACACACTGAAGTTACATTAATTTTTAATAGAAAGTGTAAATGTCCTTCACAGAGATAACAGAAATTAGCTATTTCAGAACAGTTGCAGGGACTTCAGGTGAGATTTAAAATTTTTCCCCTCCCTCAGGTAAATACCACTGTCCAGTGCTGTTTACTGTATTCACCAATAACTCCCATATTGTGGCCATCAAGACAACTGGAAATGTGTTTGCCTATGAGGTAGGTTCTTTGTTGCATTTCATTATTAATATTTTATACTTGATGCATTTCGTTCAAGATCACAAAATACTTTAGAAAGATGGGTAAGTTTTATTCTTGTTTTACAGCCAGGTAAATTAAAGAGAATGAACTAACTTTACAAATTGTTGTCCAACTTTTACCTTCAAAATATGAACAACCCTACAATATGATTTAAGAGATATTTTTAAAACATTTTCCTAAATTAATCTGTGTACACCGAATCTTGTAGACCAAAGTGAGTAGCTTTTATATGCTTCTCAGTTGAATTAATAGACAAATTTTCTGTTGTCTTCTTTCTGGTAGAGTCATCACCAAAACACAAATTGCCTCGTTTCTGTTCGTATCAATGAATAAAAAAAGAGTATTTTAACTGGAGCTGGGGAAAAAGAGAGAATGCGTTAATGGACACTTGAACTGCATTTTTATTTGTGTTTTGTGAACATTTGTGTGAACCTAGGTGGAATTTTAGTTGTGACTTGTTTGCATAATCCTTACTGTAAAATCAAAGTTTATTTATTTTTCAGTAGCACATAAATCCTTTAATTAATGGATCCATATCCAGTGTTGTAAGAAGTCTGAACACTGAAACATCTGCTTTTTGAAATCTATTGATCGGAAATTCGGGTAGCACTTTCAGATACCAAGAGAGGAACAAACTGCAATCAAGGAAAAGGCTGGATTCATCACATTTTTGAAAACTTGCTCTGTTGTACTTGAAACTGTCTTCATTCCAGCTGTGAGAGCAGTCAACATTAGGTTAAAATAGGTGCTTTCTGCTCCTTCTGGAAGGAAGGATGCTTTGATTGCTGTGGTTAAAAGGCAAGAATGAGTTTAAGAGTAGTCTTTGTTAAATGCTCATTGATATAGAAAAACTATTGCTCAGTTTGATACAATTTATAATACCGGGCTTCCTAAACAAGCTATGCCAAGAGAGTCTGTTTCTCAAGCGGTGTACCACTTGAAGTAATAGCATTTATCTGTTTGTTATAAGCATAGAATTAATTTACAGACTTCTGGAGGTACTAGAAAAATATCACTTTCATCTAAGGAGAATAGAGGCCATTTGGGTGAACAAGACACATTCAGTTTTTTTGCAGGTAGACTTCCATAGTCATCACTTTGTTTGCTATATTTGTTCATAACAACAAAGCGTTTATTCCACATTGATTTTAGCTATGAAATAACATGCTGCTGCTTTGTTGATCATCATTTAATTTTCTCAGGTGACCAGAAATGTTGCTGCAGGCTAGGTGCAGCAGTCAGGGAGGACCGAGTGTGAGGGGCTAATGCAACTCTGCTGTTGTACGAGCTAGCCTGACACGCGTGTCTCCCTGAGGGGTGCTGACAGTCGGAGAGATATGGATCCCTTGTTAAAGCTGCCTGTCTTATACCATCTGTAAAATACTTAACTTAGAAAACTGCAAGCAAGATTTTTTTATTTTGGCAGTGCTTGTATGATGAATTTGGTTAAAATTATATGGAATGGAGACTGAAGGGATATTCTTTAAAAAAAAAACAAACCACCACACAAAACTGTTGAGTTTTGTAGGGATGAAAGACAAAAGCTTCTCATCTGTTAAAGCACACAATGAAAATATTGCAGCTGCCAGTTGAGAATGAAGGGTGAAATTGTTAATCATTTGTACTTTAAAGTTTTATTGGTATCACATATTTACTTGTAATATTTGCACATTAGAATCCAATTTTTAATATCTGTGTCTTTTGCCTGGCTGTTAGGCAGTTGAGCAGCTGAACATAAAACCAAAGAGCTACAAGGATCTTTTGACAGATGAGCCCTTCACTCGGCAAGACATTGTGACACTGCAGGTAAACTTCTCTCTCTGTTACATGTCTTACTATACAGCTTTTTTGCACACAATGAAATGTTGCTATGCACACTGTTATAACAGGACTCTGGAATAATTAAACAGAGGAACATTGTCTGTGTGTGTGTCTTGGAGATAGGTAGAAGGGGAATGACTGTATTTTCGTTGTTATCCAGATGAGGCACAAAGATGCCATATAATTTAGAGCTTGACAAATCTCTAGAGTGATTGTTATGTGCCTTGTAGATAAGCAAATTGTTCTGCTTTGTAAATTGATGGAGGAAAAAAAAACAAAGGTGCCCAGAAAAAGTCAAGGATGCCATGTAAAATGTGAATTTTGACAAAGGTATTTGTAGTTGCTCACTATTTCACTGTATCCAACTGAATATAAGATCTTGTGCATAATTGTAAGTTTTAGATACAAAACCACACAGAAGATTTTGGGGTTTTTTCTATTAATCTTACCTGAAAAAATTGCTGTGACACCTCCAGTTTATTGTGAGACCTAACAGAAGTGCATTGGGAAAAGACTGGGTAGAGGAAAGGTAAAGATATGTGCAGAATAATCTTCAACTCTAGACAGCCAACAGTATGTGGTCTACGTTATCAGAAGAAATGTGTTTTAGGCTGTCAAGTATATAAAATTTTAGGAAGTTGACCTGTTACATTAAGAGTGAAGCTCATTGTCCATCTTACTCTTTTAAAGATGCCTAAAAGGATCAAAGCTTCAGAAAGGATTTTTATACAATGTTTCTCTAAATGTAGAGTAAAATAAGCAGCAAACCAGAAGATTTTCTTTAAGTGCTTGCTTAGAATGGTTTTCTTCTGAATAGATACCAATGTTGGTCTTTTACTGATTTTATCAGAATTAAAACCCAAATTAAAACAGCATTGTAAATTTCAGAATGTAAAAGATAGTTATTTACAGATTAAGTTTAATATCAAAAGATCTAAAACTTGTTTAAAAGTAGGCATTTTTAAGCTTGCATGGTTTCAAAATAGGGGAAAAAAGATTCAAGGATCATTTTTATTTGAGTCAGGAGTTAGAATGCATCTCATGAACAGTTAATTGCCACTAACCAAGACTAATACAGTCTAATTTGAATAGAAAAATATTTTTCATTTATGTCTAAATTTAAATGAAATGTATCCCATCTTCCCTACTTCCCAGTGCTGAATGGCATGTTTATAAATATTTTTCCTCTATTCCTTTGAGCTTGTGACTGTTCAAGCTAATGCAACAAAGCAAAATGTTTTTAATCCAATGGAAGCAAAAAACATAGCTTTTTCAGATTGAAAGCTCCCAACAGAATGTTATTTGAATGTAACTGCATGGTTGCTAATGGATTTGGAACAGTAAAAAAAGACAACATGAGTGACTAGAAATGTTTCTGTGCATCAGTCTGGAAAACCAAATTATTTTGAACAAATAATTGAAGTGTGCAGTCATTTAAAAATATTTTGGTATATTTTGTAGGTTTCAGATTGAATATATATCTAAAGAGTGTGTTCCTGTTACACGCCTAGTTGTGATTTCTCATAAAAGTAAACAGATGCTATAGTCCCCTAAATCTTAAAATGCAATAGCTAGCTAGCTATTCACCCAATTAGTTTTTAATTTTTTTTTTTTTTTTCAAAAAAGGATTTTCAACAAACAGGCTAAAATGGCTTCAGGGTGTTGAATGAGAAATAAAAGCCATTCAATGCACTGCAAAACACCCACTGCAAACTTGCGAGTATCAAATGATGCCCTACTCTGACTTGCTTTGTTGAGGCCAGAATGCAAGCTAAAGTGGACTAACCTGGGTATTAAAATTGCTTATGTATATGTGATATGGGAATCTGTTATTATTTTCTTCATGTAAATTATTGAAAGACAGACCAATGTCTTTTCTACAAGCTCTGTTGTTGACAACACTGCAGGCAGCATAGTGGCTTCACACTGCCAAGCTCTACCACCTGTGGCTTTGTTTCTTCGCCAGAGTTCATGACTGCAATCTGTTGTGTTTCAATTTGTGGCTCTAGAGCTCTATCCCAAATCTCGCTTCTCCTAAAAATCTTTCAATTCTGTGTTGAAATTCATCATTTTGTTGTTTTCCCATTCCCCTGTGTAAATTGAGTACTGTGGTACCTCAGAGAGCTGGAATTGAGAGCGAGTTGGTAACACTGACCCTGCTGTTTGGCAAAAAGGTAGATATAAAGGAAGTTGCTATAAAAAACATTCTTTGCTTTGCAAATAAAAGCTGAATAGGACTGTCTGTAATGGCTGTGTTTATCAATAGAAAAGTATTTCCAGAGGCTGACTCTTAATGTCCTAGGAAGCAGATGAGGTACCTGTGTTTGGTAGTGAAATACAACATGATAAATGGAAAATTTGAATAATGTATGTTTACAGATTATTTCTATGATGACACTTTTCCTTATTGATACATAAAGGGCAATCCTACAGCTGCTAGGGTTATTGTTTTACCAGAATAGCAATTGACTTCAAACTTGACCTCTCTCTCCTAATGTATCTAATTAAAAACAAAACCAAAAAAATGTGCTCTTTCCAGAAGAGAGAATTTCATAAAATTCTTTGTTCCATTCTTGGTGCTTAACATTATTCAAACACTAATCATAATCCATCCTGTTATCTTTTCTGGTGAGCACCTTCTCAACTGGTTGCTTTGATTTTATTGATAGTTATTTGTGTCCTATTGCTGTTAAGTTTACTTGTTAAAAAGAACAAATTATTTTGGGTCTGAAACTAAAAAAAGCAAAGTCACAACTTAGTTGTTAATAACACTCTTAGGCATGCTTCTCTTTGTGAAGGAATCCACAGTGCTTCCTGTACTTACATATACAGAAATTGCTTTTTTCCCCTGTTGAAATGCAAATGTCCTGGCGTAAATTTTTCATCAACATATGGCGATATTATCCAGCCCCTCAGCACAGGAGGTAAAGAATAATACCATATCCTGGTGTGCAAGATACATTACCAAAACTGGAATGTAGTTATTCAGGCAAAAGATGTCATGGATTCTGGTTTAATATCTTGCTGATAATGACAGAAATACACGTGACATTATTCCATATGAAACCCTTCCTAGACACCAGCAGTTTTAGTATGACTGGATTTTTTAGCTCTTTACCCTCAAGTTGAAATTTCCTTTTCTTAGCTGTGTGATCTTGTCACAAACTCAAGTCAAGCTTTCCATCTTCTACAGTGCAAGTGTAGAATTTGCAACTTTTTTCCAAGTTTCTTTCTCCTCACAGTTTGTCATTACTTCAGATAATTTTTCTCTCAACTGTACTGGTTCCTATCTCTTCGAAATAGAATATTGCTGTTGTATTTTGTCTGTGTTTCTAATAACTCTAAACCCACTTGTATTCTTTTACCTTGAAAGATGATCAGCTGAGCCTAACTTAACATCCCTTGCAAATGTCATTAATGTGCTACCAGCTGACAGACAGCTCAAGTACTTCAAGATTTATTAGTTACACTTAATGGGTAAGGTATGATGTAAAGCACTTAGAGATCTGTAGGGACAGGGTATCTGTAATAGGAAGAATGGTGGTATCAAAGTGTGTTTGCAGTGTTCTTACCTCCCTTTTCTGCTTTCAATTCTGGTACATTACTGTTCATCATTTTACTTTGCAGTTGTTTTAAAGGTAGGATTCAGTATAGCTTTGAAAGAGTTTTGATGTAAGAAGTTTACATTAGACTACAATTCAGAACTAGGTGATTCTTTCAGTCCTATGGTTTACAGGTTTTCAGCTAGTTTTCAGTCTAAATGTTTAACCTAATTTGAAGTTACCTTTCAAGTAAATTTTTCTGGGGGTGTGAAATTCAGTGTTAGATCTCAAGGTCTGCTGTCCACCATTTAATCCTTTTGACAAAATCTGGTCTACACTCTGGTAGAAATTATTATTAATTAGTGTTACTTTAAATTTTGTGTGTGTTTCAGTCATATATTTTGCAAAATATTCTCTGTGTGATGAATGGTGTGGAACTTAGAAGCAAGCACATAAATAAGTATAATCTGGATTCCCTTGTGTAAGAGTGGGCAGGCTGAAGTAAGCACCTGCCCCAGCTCAGGATGCACGGAGAGGAACAGGGTTAGGTAGTGCTTTGTGGGACACGATGGTGGGCTCTGACAGTCCTGTGGGCTTCTTCCCATCACAACAAGTGTGGGAGAGTCCTGAAGAGAGCAAAGTATGCTGCAATAACCTGCTTTTACATCCCCTTTGGTAGGAAGCGTTCAGAGGAACTAAGAACAATTTCCCCTTTAGTCCCCTGTCAATTCTTCGTCCTCCACTGTGTCTCTGTTTGCAAACCAGAAACCACGACTCTCAAATTGGTGAAGATACAGCAGAAATTATTCCTGCTCTGGAAACTCTTGGAAGCCAGTGCTGGGCTATGTGCTGGCAGGGAAGGGGAGTTAGTGAGAAGTGGGGCTCAACTCAACAGCAGTGCTTGCAGGTAAAGCAGAGGCAGAGGTGGTCTGTTCCTCTTTACCGGAAGAATTGGAATAAACCCCCTCAACTCTGTTGTGCCAGTGGTAATGGGCACAGTCCTCTGGTGGCAGCCTGCTGAGAGCCTTCCCTGATAGATGCGCGCTAACAAGTGCATCTGCTTTGCACCACAGAAATAGAGGGGAGTTCCTGGGAGAAATAGATAGACAAAAAAAAAAAAATCTGGGTAAAATGCAAGCAGGTTTGCTGCTGTTAAAGGAAAAAAAAGGGCTCATACTGTTATGTGCTTCCTTATGTTGATTTTATTGTTTCTGTATAACCTAATCAGCCATGGACAAGACACGGTTTCTGACAAGCTGTTAAACACCATTGGCATTTGTGGCAGGAAGCATAACTAATGAGCTAAGCTGGAGGTGGCTGAGCTGCATGCTATTAATTGCTATTTTCACTCCTCAGCTATTTCTTGTTTGCTCTTTGTGTGGCAGAAGGTCAGAGCAGATTTCCTCTCGGTTGTGGGTCAGGGCTCTTTGAGGGCGAATCCTGCACCAATGCATGTGCAGAGTGGCTGGCAAAGAAGTGACGTGTTGGGACGTGGCCGGCAGATAAAGGTAACAGTCCTGAAGATAATTAGTGATGCAGTATGGCCAACCAAATGGTAAGAGAGGAATCAGGCCTCAAAGAAATCACACAGTCTAAAACTGTGCTGGTTTTAACCTGCTTTTCTGGGGAGGGGTGTGTGTATGGGACTGAAGATTAACGGAGTTTAAGCTGTTTCTGTAAGTAGGTGAAACCAGAAAATGGTAAGGAAAAAAACAAGTGGAATAAAACTTGGGATTGTTTTAACAGCTCAGCTTTCAGGAAAACATCGAATATGAGATTTTTAATAGTCATGATAGTTTGCAACGCTTTGAAGTCTGTATCTGTGCTAGTAATTTGCTGAACTAAAGTTTATGGTTTGTAACCTTAATAAGAAAAACCCTGAGACTGATGCCCATGGTAATTTGAATACATATTTTTAAACATGCTAAGACAAACAAAAGTAGGGCAGTTTACTCTTCATGGTTCATCATCCTTTCTGGTTTCTGTGCACTTACACAGGACTTATTTCTTTAGACCTTTGGGCTCTAGGCCTTAATCTTAACACGATGGGGAGCATCCCCATGAGACCAACCTTTCTCTGACCAGGAGCGGCCATTAATTCATTAGAGCTTAAGGCTCTGACGATGTGGGTATGTGCGTCTGCCTGTCCCTGTGGTGTCATGGTTGGGCTTCTCTGATTCTGTGCCTAGTAACTGTCATGGATGCAATGAGAGGAACTTGGCAGGCTAATTATTAGTGTTTATACAGTTTTCTTCCTGAAGTGATATGTCTAAAGACTATGTGCACTTTTAAAATTTACATAGACCTGCCTTTAAAAAATGTGTATCTTGTGTTGTAGGTCTCAGTACCATCAGTAAGGAAATGGTTTGTGTCTTCTGCAGCACACATTGGACTGGTCAGATGTGTTTCTGCTCTTGGGGACAGTAGAAGCAAATGGTGTCTTGTGTTTAACTTAATATTTACTGCAGTACTGTCACACTTAGTATGTGCATTTGTCTAATTCTAATCAAACTTCTCCTAGTGTATCGTGATGCTGTATTTTAGAGGGAGGAATCAATACGTCAACCACTTGTCCTAGGTGTCCAGTGTAAGATGACACTTAAATTTCAACTTGAGGAACCATTTTTGACAGTTTTTTTCACTGGCAGAGGGAAACTGGTTTTGGAGTAGGCATGTGGGTGGTTTGCCTTCTTGATGCGTGGTGAGACTCCTGCTTTGCAGAATCAGGAACACAAGGGACAACACTGTAAATCAAACCTTCGTCAGTTTGAACAAATGGCCCACCTGAATGGGATGAAGGACCTTGTGCGGAGGACCTTGGTCTCGGTTCTGGGGTTTGGGGTTTTCTTGAGTCTCTCAGAAAGCAAATGGACGACAGTGGTCTGCAGGGAGAGGGAGCTGCCCCATGGCCTCTGCTGTCCTTCATACCGTAAGGGATGTGTTGCCTATGGGGAGGTTAGCAGCAATATGGAGAGCCCTGAGAAGTCCCTTGCAGGGAAGGAGACTGTGAACATTTTTCCCTGGAGTTGCTCAATGCCTGCAATTAGGCTGGTTAAGCCAGGTAAACGTTTGAGTGAACTGTGGCTGTGCAACAGTTTGAACTAATCTGATTCATGGTAACTGAGCACAAAACACTTGGTTTGATAAGGCACTGGCAGTTGTGATATCCTTTTACTTATTTTTAAACAATCAGTAAATCAGTAACTCAGGAAGCTTTATTGAGAGGAATACAGTGAAGGTGTTTTCTGGTTCATCTTTACTGCTGTCTCCTGCCCTCCCTCCTCTCCATGAAAAGTTGATTTCAGGAGCCTTGCTCTTCAGCTTTGCCATGAACAGCAGACATGTGGATTGCTGTAAACCCATTTGCCCCTATTAATATTAATACACTGATTATTTTTTTCCTTTCCTGGAAAGGGTAAGCAGTCTTACTTCCTTCACCTTTTGAGGTGGTACGTTTATGTGCAAGGCGATGATTTCTGTCTGGGAAAGCTGCAGCTCATGATTACTGAAGAGCATTTGGGAGGAGGCAGGCAACCTGTGTCTTCTGGAAACACACTGAGCCCTTTCTCCAGATTTTCTCCATGCATCTTGTTGACTGTCAGAGAGCAAGGCTGAGATTATCTCTATTCATATATACATAAATATGCATGTGAGGTAGTAAATAATAAATACACTTGAGTGCTGGTGTCAGAGGATACAAAAATGGTTAAAAAACAGTTTCAAATTTCCTGTTCTTCAGTAGTTTTATTTAAAGATTATCTGTTTCTAATGCAAGATCTTAAAGATAAAATATCTTTTTTTTTTGGCAGTCCATGTCTTGATGAAGGTCTATTGAAGGGGTATAGTGGGGCAGGAAACAGTAGAAGATGATTATATAGTGGTTGGGAAGGGGGACTGCAGGTCATCATCAGAGTGCAGAATCACACAGCTTGATTTCATAAATGTGTTTTGGTTTTACTACCAGCAGTAAAACTAAAAATGCAGTCTTTGGTGGAAGCATACCATTTCAGGGATTAATAAAAGGCATAATTAGATCATTTAATAAGTGATGGAGCTATGAACTCTGCCTGTATTAATCATTACTTTTAGCAGAGATGGAATTGTCGGAACTTCTTACTAATAGTGGTGGTCTGAGAAGCTTTGTTAAATTTATATGACATAACACTATTCATGTCAGTGTCATAGTTCTTTGCATAATGTGTTGCATTATTTTTATCCTGAATTTGAAACTATTTCATATTATAAAGATATTTTGGTATTTTAGATTTTGAATTTTCTGTAAGTTTTCTGTAAGTTAGAATTTCCAGAAATGACTGCCTGTGCTGGGCTGATGTTTTGACCTTTCTGTGCTGCAGAGCAGCTTGAGGAGAAAACCTTGAAGTCATTGTAAGAAGAGGATTAAGGACTGTTTAATAATAGTATAATGTAACCTAGATCACCAGTAGGCATTCCTTGTCTCGCTCTCCCTAATAAAAGGTCAAAGTTATACAGAAAGTTTCCTAGAGATAGTATAAAGGCTCACAGTTAATGGACTGTGTATTTTGCTGTTTCCTTGAGTGGTCACTCAATAGAGGTTTCATAATAGCACTTTTTGTTGCTTTTTTAATGATTACTTTTTATTTTTAAACATAATTCTGTAAGCACAGATTTCACTAGTAAAAAAATAAACAGTTAAACCAGTTCTGACTGCAAAGACTTCCTCTGAGGTTTATTTGTATTTTGAAATGCATTACAAAAGTTCACAGAGCACGTGCAAATCAGGCACACTTTTATAAATAGAAGGAGATAGCTAATGTGAATTTGGATAGATCTTAGACCAAACCACAGAATGAAGGGAAGAATCAAGGGATTGCAGCTCCTTGTTCTTTCTTCTCACTAGGATAGGGTAGACTCAGCTTAATTCTGTTAGTAACTTCTGTAGGCAAAATATGTGTATTATTATCTTTGGGACTAAATTCCAGATTCTTAAGGAGCCTACTGTGAACACAGGCTCATTGCTGATGTCAGTTGGGGTTGATTGCTTTACATTTTTTTTCATCTTTCTGTGGTTTGAGCAGTATGGAGGTTATTCTGTCTCTCCCCATTCATTTTATATGGTGGTGTCTGCCCTTCAAACTAGTCTGTTGCATGGAGTGGCTGCCTACCAAGCTCTCTGACGTTTGTTTTTTTAATTATTATTTTCAGGATCCAACAAACCTGGATAAGTTCAATGTCTCAAACTTCTTTCATGTTAAGAACAACATAAAAGTAATTGATCCAGGTAAGGATGAATTGAAGGTAGGCTGAGAAAACACCAACCCAAATATGCAAATTCTAAAGATGATGTTATGGAATTGACACTTGTTTTCTGGATGGACATCCCTCAGCGGCCAGTGGTAACTTTGAAAGCTTCTTGGAAACATGAATAACTTGTTGAAACTGTACTTTTTACATCAAAAGGTGTTAACAGATTTTGAAGCAAAGACATGATTCTTTGAGAAATTATTAACTGTCTCTGTTGAGTGCTGTGCAAACACAGAAAGTTTTACATATCCTTTAAGAGTAAGTAGATGAGAGAGAGGTGAGAAGGAGAGGAAAAATAATTTGCCAAAAGCTCTGTTAGCCTTGTGCGAGAACCAAGACAAGGAAACCTACATCTTCTCTTACCTATCTGCTCCTGTCTGCCAGGCTGTCTTTCATGTGTATCAACAATGTATTGCCCATCCTTCTGTCTGGATAATAATGGACATCTTCCAAGTTAAAGATTGATACATATTTTTCTAAAATAGTCCCAAAATTATTTTAATAATTAAAATACCATACTTTTTTTCTTTCTAGATATCTAATAAATTTCCTTCTCAATTCTTTTGTGATTTTAGATAGCTAAATGCTTTGTAATATCTGCTAATATTAAATTGCTGAAGGAAAAAAATTCTCTCTTTGCCCTTGTGATTTCCTCTAGAACTGTTTCTAATGATGTCTAATTGCTGATTCTAAGCATGATGTGTTTTTGTGGGTCTTACTATGCCCATCTGTTGTGTTGTGTGGTTTTTTTTTTTCAAAGCTACTAGTTCTGCAAGCATCTCTCTATTTACCCGCTAAAAATCAGTGGGTATTGTCTCAGAGATGGCATATTTAATATCCAGCAAATAATAGCCATACCAAAAAAAAGTAATCAAATTCAACAGTCTGGTCCACTAGCCTCCCCACCCTGGTATCACATTAAAGATCTGATCTTGCAATTTTTGCATCACAGACCTGGCCATTCAGTGAGGAGACAAAAGACCGAAGTTTATATTGTACCCAAATGTATCTTGTCTTTATTGTTCTATGAAAATTTTACAAGACTTGCATGAACTAGTTGTTTCAAAGAAATTTTTGCAGTAGTTGATTTGAAGTTGGTTTTTTCTTTTGTTATACTTCATCATATTGGCATTTATTGTGCTATGTTTCAAGTCATACTGTCATTAGTGTTACACATTGCTATTTGTTACTGTTCCTGCAGGAATAAATATAGTTACTAGACCTTTTTATTTTAAAAAAAAGGTAGAAATAGTATCTGGAAGATTTTTGTGTAACTACATATGTAATAAACTGAAGGAGAACAAAATAGAATTTTTCTTTTAACTCTGAAAGATTTAACTTTGTCTTATCTAGATGAAGAAAAAGCAAAATTAGATCCATCTTACTACTTGAAAAATACAAATACAGAGACGCGAGAGACTTTACTGGAGCTTTATAAGGAATTCAAAGGCGATGATATTCTAGCAGCTACTATGAAGGCGCCTGAAAAGAAGAAAGTGGATAAGCTGAATGCAGTAAGTTGACTAAATTTGTAGTTTGGCACTGATTGACTTCTTCAAGAATGGGAATAGATGTTTTTCAGCTTAGAGGCCATATTGCAGTATAAACAGACACTACTACTCCTGTTTTCAGTTACATGGAAATTTGTCATAGATGAGAATATGAGAATTATATTGGGATTCCTTAGAAATACATTGTATGTGTCAGTGAGTTTCTCTTTATTAAATCATTGTAAATGAATCTCAACATTTTAGGAATGGAGCACAATAAGAAGGAAGAATCTTTGTGATGTGGTTATGATGTATATGCTGGCAGAACCTTTTTTCCCAGGTTGTAATCTCTTGCTTTGAATTTGTTTATCATTGCTTCCTGCAGTTACTGGCAGAGAGAACACACCTTAAGAACAGTGCAAGTGAATAATTTCTCGTGTGGGCAAATAAGTAAATAATCCACAGCTCCTTCTCCATTTTTTTCTGCTGGAATGCAGGATTTTTAATGGAATATTTTAAAGGATATTCTTCCAGGTGCATATTGCTGTGTGTTCGTGATTGTCAAGAGAAATAATTCAGCTGTATCTAGATTTCCTACATCAAAGGGTGTTTGGAACAGGCAAAACAGAGTATTCTTCTTTCCTTTAATAATTTTGGGGTGTCTGTGTCTTTGTGCTTTGATTACACTTACACGAAAATGAATAGCAAAGCATATGGCTTTTAATGAGGAGGCTAAGTGACAGATTAGGGAGTGTATGTGACGAAGGAGCGGGATCACATTTACCCCTTTTTCAGGGCATCATAGTGTTATAAGAAAACAAAAGATGTAGGGAGAAAAAAAGAGTTGAGAGACAACAATGAGCTCTGCACATGTTGGAGAGTCAGATTGCCAGCTAATGATGTGGATGGTCATAACTATAAACTTGCACAGGATGCAGCGTAACCTTACGGACAGAGCATTGGCCGGACCTGTATTGTTTACAGGCATTGCCCTAGAGCTGCTAAACATATCTCTGGGTTTATGAGATCTTTGTAATTTACTACAAAATCCATATGTGACGTTCACATTTCCTTTCTGCAGGAGAATTACAAGGCTCGAAGTAGACATTGGGAACCATGGGACAGTGCCTCTGCACACAGAAAGGCCATGTGTGTTGGGGGGGTTGCTTTCCTCTGCAGTATCTCTCTGGTTCACTGGATTTTCCTTCCACTTAACATTGGAGAATTTTACAGATATCTTGCCGGCAGTACTCCTTTCATATCTCTACCTGTGGACATACAAATAAATTCTCATAATAGAGTCTTTGCATAATGATGTATTAAACTGTAGTGGATGCAATAAGCCCCTTCAGTTCATCGCATGGGCAGCCTTAACTAGCGTTTCATCAGAGCAAATGTTATGGGTAACAGATGGAGAATTATCGCTGCATCATGCGTTTGTTTCTTTGTATAGGAGCTAGAGCGGAAAGTCTGCCTTCAGAAGGATGACATCTGTGTGTTTCTAGTGCTTATATAGTATTTTTAGTAGAAAAATTCTAAGATCTAATGTCCTTTTGTCTTGCTTTTTCCTCTGCAAACAGGCTCACTATTCCACTGGAGCAGTAAGTGCTTCCTTCACGTCCACTGCAATGGTGCCTGAAACTACCCACGAAGCAGGTACCAGAACTACCTAGCTACAAACTGTTTATTTACTTTCCAGTTTTAAAGTGTGCTCCCTAGCACACATATGTTTATGAGGACTGAAGGAATGCATTGTTAATTGGTCAGTACTGATGCCATGGAAATGTATTCCCTGAGCAGATATATCATTACTTTCCACTGAGCTCATTCTGAAAATAGTGGAGCAATTATGAATTAACTTCGGCTTTGAATGGCAGTTACTTATGTTGAACTGAAATGAATGAGGTATTTTCTGTGCCCAGGGACCACAAAATAGGATATCCACTTATGTAAGTTAGGAATGAAGTATAATCTCTCCTCAAATAGCATACCAAATCTTTACCACCTTTTTAGCCTGACCCGGTATTGGTTAGAATGACAGCAAATTTTGTGGTGATAACTTTTGATTTACTGCTTTTCAGGGTTACACAAAAATGCATTTTAGTACAAGAAAGTTTTCCTTTCATTCTCCAGCCTAAACACAAATGTATAGAATTTATTTGATGTGAATATTGATTAAATAGCTGAGCAATTAGTGTTCCCAGTTGAAGGAAAAGGTTTGGGTTTTGGCACTAAAATTTAGAAGTATGTCACACACTTAGGCAAAGATTGAATACATTGCTAAAATTACGTTTACCAAGTTCAGCTCCTTTACGTGGTGGATTACAGTGATTTGCAGGTGACTCTTTGACTGTTGAAAATATCTGACTAACTGGATGTTTTGACAAAATGGAAGTGGAAGCATCCTAGATTGATCCTTTGGTTTGACTTTCCAGTAATGTTTCCAGCAACAGCTTTATTTGTTTTCAGAACTGGGTAGGTCCTCATATGTCTGCAATTTGCGGTTGACTGATGCTACCTGCTTGACTTCCAAGTTTGACAAGAAACAATTTGGTTTCAAAGTAACGTTCATGATTGGTAGATGTTACTTGAAAATTATAGTTTATAATATTGAATGCTTCTGTGACTTAAAAATATAGATGATATTGTTGGCTCTCAAGGAGTTGGTGGTTTTCTATAATGGAAAGTGTTTTGCACAGAGATTAATGTGAGGTTATCATAGAAGAATTGCAAAGTATAATCCCTGAAGACTCGGTATCCCAGGGGAAGAGATCAGACAGTAGAATCTAGCGATTTGTTTTCTGATGATTTATAAAGATCAATGAGTAAGCTTCCAAAGAGCTAATTATTGTCTTTTGCTTTGATACAGCTGCTATTGAAGAAGATGTTGTAAGATACAAATACGTGAAGAAGAAGGGCTATGTGCGACTTCACACTAATAAGGGAGACCTAAACTTGGAGCTGCACTGTGATATGGTACTGTGTGCCCTGTAAGATGAATCTGTCTAGATAACAAACAGAATAGAAGTTGGTAATGGAAATGTCCAAAGAAAGGACTAGTGTATAGTTGTAGTAGATACAGATAAATAACTAGCTTTCAGTTGTTTTAGTGTGTTTTCATACGTACACAAAACTCCATTGTAAAATGTATGTATATTATTTTATGTATTCTACTATATGTATAAATGTTCTCTGTGAGTCGTGGCATACATTTTAGTGGACTACTTAAAATGTGTCAAGGTACATGTTTAGAGCTTCAAAGGGTCAGGATTATAGTGACCCAAACAATTACAAGGAAGGTAGAGAGAAAAAAGAAGGAAGTGCACAGAGAAGAGAGAATAACCCAAGGTCACACAACAGGTTACTGGCAGAAACAGGAAAAGAAGTTTAGTGAAACTGAGAGCAGTCTGTCAGCCTGAGTACATGTAGTTAAGATTCCCAAAAATGGTTAGATTTGCTTCTAAATCCTAAGATTTACAGAACAAACCTAAATGAAAACCTTAGAATATGTTTTTTACTTCCTGCTATCTCAGTTTTTAAGGTTCAAATTTTCAAACGTCTTCCCTTTGCCATTAAGAGGAAAACATTCATTTTAAAAAACAATGAACTGTTTTTTTTTATAGTCAGTACAGTCTGATTCTGGGGGAAATCTGTGGCTCTTAAAATAATAAACATGGCAAGACTTATGATAGGCGGATGAGTTGTGGTGACACTGATGTCTCAGACATCACTGCTTGCTAGTGTGCTTGCTTATTTATTTGTACAACCACAGCTATAAAAGGAGAAAAGTTTTCAATGTAAAAAGCCCAAACCTTCTGTTGTTTACTGAGATTTTTATCTCAGGAGATTATAGGCCCGAAGGTAGATGTTTTAGGAAGTTGAAGGATATGAATAGGGGTTTAAATGGTAAAACTTCTGCTTGTTGTGACCCTCACAGAATTTAAGGACAGTAGTGCTGGCTAGGAACTGGGGTGCCTGGTGTGAAATCCAGAGATGCACTGGGATAATGCATCCTTTTTTGCCTGGGAGAAATAAAAAGGAGCAAACAGGACAAGGCTGCTACCTTTCCATTCTTTTCCTTTCTCTCACACGAGTAAGGAGCAAGATGTATGTAAACATCTCAAACTGATCTATGGAAACAGTTTGAGAATAACCACAGCAGCCTATCATGGTAGTAGTTCTGTAGGTCCCTGTCATCCCTACAGGTGTTTTCCATACTCTTAAATAGTAACACTATGTAATAAGGCAAAAAGCAGAGGATGTTAGTACAGCAATATTTGGGGGAAGCAGCAGAATGAGCAGATTGCACTGAATCATTTGTTTTGCCTTATGTTCTCAAACTGGCTCCTGGCTAACACAGGCTGACTGCAGCTATTCTTACCAGCATGGGTTTTTTGGCCACATGTGTGACCAGTGTCACTCAGTCCTGAGGACCCAGTCTCAATTGCCCATTATAAACTTCCTGTATGATATCCATTGTGTTTCCTTTTTTCCAGATGAATTCCTATTCATCTCCTCTTCACACACACTGCTTCCTCATGTACACATTGGAAGCGTGCACTGTTTTATACAACCAGACCTGCTTGAACAGTGGCCCTTAGCCATCTGTTTCTTTCATTGTGTCGATTAAATCTGTGTGAATTAAGCAGACTTTTGGCACTCTAGAGGGGAAAAAGATATATATTTAGAATAAGTAGGAAAAACTTGCTGCTTTAAGGAGGTTTTCACAACATCCACTTTAGGTCGTCATCCTAGGTCTATTAAGTCAGTTCTTCCGGGAGGCACTTGTTTTTCTCCCTTTACTATATAAGGAGTTTGTGCTTCTAACTGTGGTTTTCCTGAATCACACTGAGGTTAGGCACATAAGGTAGCTCAGTGCAGATAGGGCAAACATCTTACAACCATAAACACATATACGGGTCACAAACATATACACAGATCAGCTACAGTGCATTTATTGAAATTGCAAAGACAAGACATAGAAAATGAGGAAATGCCAAAATCAAGCACTGAGACTTCAATTGTATTTTCATGCCTATGGGCTGTATTTAAGCAAAATATTCTTGCAGTTGTACTCTCAGCAGTCTGTGCAGCTTCTGAAGTCTACCCAGTATCTCTTTGTCTTCAGTAACCCCCTTGGGTTCTTACTCCCTCTCCCTTCACAGCTCTTCTGTGTCCTGTTCTTCCTTTTCCCTGTTTTTTGTGAGCTATCTGGCAGTATGCGTTTTTTGGAGTTCAATCTGTATCTATACATGGAAACCTTTGTTGAAGAATAAATCTAGGGATCTTCATATACTAGTACTTTAATGTGCCAATCAATAAGATTGATAGTGATGAGATTCTTCCTAGCACCAAAAACCTAATCAAGAAATGTTTTGTATTGATCCAAGGGAGGAAATCAGTGCTGCAGTGTGATTGAAGTCATCAGTTACTTTGTGACAGGATTCAGAAGGAGAGCATGAAATACAGCTAGAATCCAGATATTTTCTGTGTTTGAAATCACTTGTTCAGAGCACCAGGAAACTTCACTTAGATTCCAGAAAGATGATGTGTGGTTTAAGTCATTGACCTGAGAAAAGGCAATAAAAAGACTTTGGAAGATAAGCTAGATTTTTTTCCACCCTTTTGAATGTGTGCCTCAAATGAGCAAAGGTACACTGCTCTCTCTTTGCATCATAGCAGTGTGCCTAGTGCTCTTTGTTGCCATTTGTTTTTCTCCCAGTTGTCTTATTCAGATACAGTATGTTCCTCCTGATGGGGACTAATGAGATGGCCATTTGTTAGCGACGTTTTCCAGGAAGCTGAGTTCAGCTGGGCATAGGCAACATTTGTTGTATACACTAATTGGAAACAAATTTACAAAAAAATCTACTTGCCAGAGCATCCAACAAGTGTTGTTATTTCAGCTCTAGTCTTATGCATTATCAAACAAATTATGAAGAAATAACTGATGAAAGGCAATGAATGTCACTGGGTTTCTTGTATTTTATTTACTGTGATTTTTTTCTAGTCTCCTCAAGTTCTTTTAACTCCTTTAATCAGGATGCTGCTGGGAACAACTGTCTATATCATCTGTGTATCTTCTGCTGTATTAGTCACTATAGTGATGCCATTATACATTGCGGGTGGTGGAGCAGCCTCCTAAGGCAGGGTGGAGGCTTTACCCTGTGCAAAAAGTCAAATTGACTTGGATATGGAGGTAGAAAAGCAATGTGGTGTAATGCATAAAGTGGAGAACCAGGCACTGGTAAACCCTGAATTCTGTGCCTTTGCCACAGACTTGCTGCATGATGTGGCTATGTCATTAGGTTATGGATTTTTTTAAATCAGTGGCTATGTCATTTTTTATTTCACAATGAGCAATAAATACGGGCATTGTTTTGAATTCCCAGGCAATAACATGTATCACAGATGTCTGATTGCTGGAGTGCTGCTACTCGAATAACCTAGGCTGCCTGTTGGAATCGGCAGCCTTGCATAAGAATAGATAGAGTAGCAGACTCCTAGTCTCTGCACCTGTGAAAGGGAATAAAAATTCCTGCCTTTGCCTCTAGGTTGCTTTGACGCTTTCTTGTTTAGTGCGTGTACTTTTTTATTTCCATTGTTCCATGGAAATATAGATATATAAAAATTTAACACTCCAGAAGACCCTGTCAAAGTGATGAACAGGTGGTTTGGTGTACTATCTCCCTTCTTTCCTTTGTGAGTTCTCCTCATACAAGTGGTCACTCTGGGATAATGATCTGCTGGTTAAATACATGCTGATAGCAGTAATTGAATACTAATCCGTAACTGCCATGGCAGTTTTTGTAAATTCGCCTGTCTCTCTCAGGTTTAATACTTTAAGGTTTAAGGGCAAGTTGGCATAACAAAGAAGAATGTGAGGTGGATTTCAAAGCTCCATCCAGCACTCCACAAATGCTTTTTGAGGTTTTAGGACCTGGCAAACGCTGTTTAATGATGGTGTCTTGGCATAACTATCTGAAGAAGCCATTATTCTACAAACACTGATGTTTTAATCTTTTGAGGCCCTCTGACCTGTTAAATATGCCTGTGATCTATAAATGTGTGATCCAGCCCCTCTTCTTTGAAATCGTCTCTCTCTTTGTGTGAGGGACTGTTCTGAAGATCAGAAGCCTGTAAACTTCTTATCCATTTCCAGTGGGAAAGAAGTGAGTTGCTGAAAAAAATCCTTTGACTTCTAGCACGATGAGGTTCCCCAGTCTTCCTGAACCTCTCATTTTCCTTCTGACTTAAACGTCCATTCTACTCAATTTCTGTCAGCGTCATCATGGCGCTGTCTGGCAAATAACGGGCTGATGTTTTACCAGTGTCTGTTCACTCAGTAATATGGTTGTAGGGATGAAGTACAGTGGTCTTGGCATGGTTGTAAATGGCTTATTTCATATTTTTTCATCAAAATAGGTCATTGTAGGAAGAGCTGCAACTTCCAATTTTGAAAGTTCTTGTCAACAGAAACTGAAAACAAACAAAACTGTCCTTTTCCAATAGGAGAACAGCTGGATAAAAATGTTTGTTAGAGAGGATGTTGTTATTTCTTGGTGTGTTTTTTGCTCAAAGGGCTACAATGGCAGACAGATCTATTGCTCTTCTTTGTGGTTGGGAGTGGAATGGCTCTGCACAGCCATATTGATTAATAGGTCACTTCTAGGTTGTTCTTAAGTGACTAGAAACTAGTATTTTAAATTTTTTTAACTTTGAGGGTGTAACACCCATGCTTGAGAAAGGAGAAACGTTTTCATGCAAGATGTTAGTAGGAAATGCCTTATCTGCTATCATGTGCTTGTCCTCGGTGCTGTTTTGTAGCAGTGAAGGGGCAGTGGGAGTCCCTGATGTCCCTCACTGCCCATGCCTGAATGGGACATTCAACATAGAGTTGAGGAAGGTGCTCGGCCACCTCCCTGTGAACCTATTCCTGCACCATGGGGCTTGCTGCCTTTGGCTGTCTCTGTGTGGTTTTCTGGCAGCCTTTGGTGTTGGATAATCGCTGGGAAGGCATTATGCACATTTGGACCTTTCTACCTCCCCAGCTCCCCTGACAAGCTGGATCTGGGGAGGGAATCGATTGTTACTGGATTATGTCGCTTGTTTTTTGACATTTGACAGTGGAGGCATCCCATACCAGCTGTGTCTGCCACTTAGTGATCCCAAACCCGAGGATGAGGCAGGCAGTTCGGAGTTACACAGCTGCTGCTCTTCATCTTTCTCTGACATGTTTCTCATTTGTACCTTGGCTCCTCTGAAGAGAGTGGGATGACCTTGGGAGGCTGACAGCTACCAGAGCTTTGCTATCTAGCATGGAAGTGGTTACAGGTTCCATCTTCTGAAAAGGTAGAATTTATGTGCAGTCACTTGCAGACTGACGAAATGCCAGGGACCTGCTGCGGGACCTGCAATACTCTGAAGTTTTACAGCTGCTGGAGTTGCTTAAGCAATTAAAGTTGCATCCTCATTTAGGCTGTACCTAGCGGTGCTATGTTGTGTTTGCTGGCCCCATCTGCATCAGCACCCAGCCCTGCACCGTGCTGTCTGACAAGGTCTTCAACCCTTGTGTGACTGACATATTTGAGGGGGAATTGTTTTCTTTCCTACCACTGCAATAAATAAAAGAGGAAAAGTAGTGACTGTGGCTAAGGATGATGAGACTGTCTCTGGAGTAGTTAACATTGACAAATTAGATGAGTGAATTAGATGCCTTGTTTAACTTGAGTTGTGCTCAGCTAAACTGATTGATTGTCCCTGTATTTGCAGAAAAGTGAAAAATAAAACTGGAGTATGTAATTTTTTTATTGGCATCTTGTCTAAGCTGAGCATCTTGCTTAGACTTTGAAAAAGTTTTCGGTAGCATCATGAATGTCAGTACTGTAGAAGAAATGCCTTTGAAAAGTGAAATTTAGCTATCTGCTGGTATCTTTGCTAAATAGCTAATTAAATTGTAGTGGGTTTCTGTGTAATGAGAATGAAATAATTCTGCTCTTTGTTCTAAGCAAACCTCGAGGCTTTGAGGTAGCAAAATAGGCAAATGTTTGCTATCAAGTCAGCAATCTGTTACCCGAGGCATAGTTTGCTTGTTCTGATTCTTTTTTAATATCAGTAAGAGTCTGGCCAAGTACCCCACAATGCCCAGATGCTTTCATCTCTCCCGGTGCTGTCTCACTGGAACTGTGCTCTTCTGATCATAGATCACAAATTGACCCAAACACATTTGCTGACTGTATGACTAGTTTGAGAATGGTGTCCCGTATATGAACTGTGTCTTTTTTGAACTGAACTACTGTAGGCAGCTGGTTTTTGCCACCACAACCTGTCACCGGCTCAACCCGTCTTGCACATAGGGGAACTGTTGGCAGGAAAGTGGACCTGGCAGGGGGTGATATTTGGGTCTATAGTAAACGTTTCTCCTGCAGGAAATGTCATGGGCTTCCCGCAGTGAAATTCTCTCCATGCTTTTGCACTGGGCTTTGTGGAGTTTGGGATTTTCTTGTCCCTCTTGCTCTGAAACGAATGGAGGGTGCTCCTGGTCTATTGGTGCAAAGTGAAGTAGGGTAACTTAAATTGCCTTCCAGTACAGTATTATGCATTGAAACGCACTAGAAACGTTTATATGTCCAGTTTCTTTCCATGACTTAGTGGAGGGAACAGACACTTGCATCTGATAGATGGTGATTCCTCAAGCTGCTCCATTATAGTTGCCTCTGACTAAGCCCTAAATAAAGTGAAGCTTTTATTAGGCCAGGTTCTTTCCTGTGGGATGGGTAGGCTCCAAGGATTGCAGATTGAAAGGGAAGGGGAGAATTGACATTAAACCCTACCAAATCACCTCTTTATGGGCTCATGCATTAGAAGAGTTGCTAGAATGAACAATTACAAGAGTGAAAATGGTCTATGTAAAAAAAAAAAAAAGAAAAAAACCTATGTAAATGGACTAAAGCAAAACCCACCTTGCATTTTAAAGGAGATCTGTGTTAAAAAAAGTGCAGGCTTCGTTTGAAGCTTTAGAAATTTCCATTACTGGTTCATACCTCTTAGTAGCAGGATTCTGGCATTTGTGTGATAAGATGAAGGCTATAGAATGCAATTTTAATTTGTGAGGAATGAGCTTTTCATTATTTCAGATTATTTCTGCTTTGAAACAGGGTTAATGAACATGTATCAAGGCTCTGTAGTTCAGCGCAACTACTACAGTTCATCCAATTTAGAGAGACAAAAGAAAGAAAAGGGAAGTGGAATTGGCACAAGGAAATTATACAGACATGCGAATGACAGCTTCTGAATGCTTAGTGTGAAATTTCTCTTCAAGGTTCATGCAGATCCTCAAGGGATGGAGCGTTTTGAAATTATTAGCTCTTCACGTAGTAAAGCCTTCTTCCTTGCAGTCATGGCAACGACTCAGAAGCTCCTCTCTTTTCCCGTCTCCTGTACCTTGGCAACAGGAGTGCCACAGGTTTTTAATCTACTTCTGGTTGACTCTGCAGCTGCCCAATACAAATTCTGAGTTAAGGTAACTTTTACAAATGTAATGACCCATTTTAACTGATGAGAAAGGAGACCTGCAAACTGAGAAATCAGATAGTGACCTGGCTTGGTTAGTCTTACCCCTCGGGTCTCAGGATGCAGCAAGAGATGAATTTTGCCTGGTTTGGAGCCACTCTTGCTGGCAAAAAGGAGACTAAAATTGGCTTGGTTAATACGTAAAAGTGGAACAAGATAAAATCTGCATTTTTCCTAGAACTTTATAGTAAGGAATCAGGTTTTTTTTTCTGTTTTGCTTTTGTTTTCTAAATTGTATATTCCTTTCTTCAGTGTTTTCCCAGTATTAGTGATTTCACAATCAGTCTCTTGTCACTGTTGTGTTTGCACGGTCATTCTTAGGAGCAGTCTTTCTTTAATTCTGAAATTTGTCTGGGCTTAGTAACTGGTAGAGTGCTCATATTTCCATGTAGAGTTACCTGCTAAGTGTGTTAGCTAAATGGAGACTTAAACATAATTAGAAAACCATTGGGCTGTTGCCCCATTAAATATACATGTCTGTGAGCCAAGCAAAGCATTTGTGTCATCTTCTGGGATAAGTATTCTTCTGGATTCCTGTCTCAAACTATTTATTAAAATTTTACCGCTTGTCTTGGGTGTGAATTTTCAACACTTGAAAGACAGTTATCTGGCATCTACAAAATAAATAGGGAGCATACTTGGAGCAGAAGACTCATTTTTGTTATAAATAAGTTTTTTTTTCTTGCTGTTTGTCATTTGGAGAGAGAAGTGTCTTCAAGTTGAAGGACATCATACAGAGACACTATATTCACTTACATGCGCCAACTTGACTGAAGAAAAGGAGGATTTCTCAGTGCTGCCCTGCCATGCTCTTTGGAGAGAAAAGCCTTCTACAGTTTTTAAATTTGATTTCTTAGGACTATCACTGCATCCTTCTGAGAAGATATTGCAGTAGGTGATGTTTTTCCCTTGACTTTCTTACATATAAGTCTAATTCATTGTCAGCAGATTAAAATTTAAGTAATTTCCTGCTTAATATAAAAGGAATAAAGAGGGAAAAGTTAGCTGCTGCTGTTGAGGTCAATTTGAGACAAGAACAGCCAGAAGTAAAAAGAGAGCCTGGAGCCCATTGTCAATAACAAGGCAACAAGAAACCGGCATTGCCTCCTGCACTTCTGCATTTCCAAGTGCCTTGACCATGCCCTCCTCCTTCAGAAATGGCGTGAGGCAAGTGGTGTGGAGGAAGTTTCTGAAGAAGTAGACAGTTTTGCATTCCAAGACTGCGAGTCTGACATCTTCCACAAGATCTTACACTCAAATAACAAAGTCAGGTTTGTTTATATATATTTCTCATCAGTCTTTGTAGTTGGAACAAAGACTTCAAAGACTGGCCTTGTTTGTATGGTCAATGCAGAACATAACTTCATTCCTGAGGATCTACACCTTCCCCATAAACCTCAAGCCTTTTTCTCCTGCTTTGGAGAGGATGCTGCTTTAAAAAGTCCCTGAAATGTGCTTGGCAGTGTGAGATTTGGCAAGAACATTAACTGCTTTGAATAAATCAGATAATCTGAGCCAGATATTCTGGATCAACTGCGTGACTGAAACTGGGGTTTATTACTGATTGAATGCAAACCTTTTTATTTGTGTCTACTAAAGAGCACCATAAAAGGTAATGGTAATGTTGCTGAGGAACTGTTTACCTGCCAAATGTATCTGTATGATGCATGAGGTGACCATGGGAACCAATTTGGTGGCAATTATTTAAAAAAAACCTTGCAGTGAAATCATTGTTGCATGTATACTAAATATTTCTGCAGTTGCATTTGAAAAGCTTGTTTCTGGGAAAAGGTATAATAACTAGAAATCCATTTAGAGAGAAGGGTCAGCATTGGCCCTGAATAAAAAATACATTACTAGAGCCAGGTTTTTTGATGTATATTTTACAAATCGTGTTTTGAAAATAAATAGGAAATCTGTATTGGGTTATGAACTTTGTGCAAATTTAAAATGGTTTGGTATGTATTCCTAGGGGACTCAAGTCTTTTGCCTGATTTCATTTTTCTTGAAAAATTAATTACAGGTTGCTGTATTCCCCCCAGAGAACTTATTAACTATGTCTCTCTCTCCAAAGAGTGCTTGGTTCTCATGAGATAAAGTGCCTTAGGCTAAAAGCTGCTGATTCCATTTCTGATTCATAAAGAAATTTTTTAAATTTATTTTTATCCTTACTGACATTTTTCATGAGTGATAACTAATAGCACAACGTTAGGATCAAGGCTGTTACGATATTGTCTTATAAGGCAGCATGCGCTGCACAAATGATTCTTCAGGGGTTGAGTTTTACTTGAAAGGTTATGTACAAAGATTATTTTCAAGCATATATGTCCAATTCAAAGAAAAAATTTCAAATTTGCTATAAACATTGAAACTATAGGAAAACCTCCTATTGCTTGAAACTTCCATATTTTTATGGAATATATTTACTTACAAGTTGCCCTCAGGATGCTACCAAAGTACATGTCCTAGTGGCATTCTACCATAAACCTATCATGGTACAATTACCATTGTCACCCAGTAATTAATTATATAGGAAATCTGAGATAATAGCTGGAGTAAGACTGCATTAGAATTTGTTTATTTTTCCAGTTATGGCCCAGCTGACAACTGTCATCTATATCTGTGTAGAGTACTTGAGAAGGAATCATTAGAAAGGATTTATAATGGCAGGTAGAGTCTGTTCGGATAATTAAGAGACATTCAATGTAAATAAAGATGGGTGAGAAAAATTGTGTTTCAGATGAGAAAATACAGAAAATTGAAGTTCTGTATGGTTCCAGATGAATACTTGTGTGGATCTGCTTTTAAAAAGCTAGAGATTATTTCATCCTTAAATGATTGTAGTCGGGCTTGGCTTATGTTTTTTGCTTTTAAGTCACTTCAAGTTGCATGGCTCAGTCTCGCTCTGTCTCTTTGCAGCTCTCAGACAAGAATGATGTCATACCAATGCAAAATGAATCAGTGTCTTTCAGAAAGAGGCTTCAAGTCTTGTGTGTGTGCATTTACAGACATTGCGACTCATGCCGGGGCTTTACTTGCAAACACATACAACAATAAGGATATTTTCAAGGCCTGTAACAACTCAGATTAGTTAGATGTATTCTTTTGTAAAACTGGAATATATTTATGCACGTAATCCACGGTGGGGCTGGAAAACATGTCCAAGTATAGAAAACAGGCTGTTTCTGAACTTGTATTTGTTCATCTGAAGGTATTTTAGTATTGCAGAGAAGAGAATCCGTACAATTGCAGTGGAAGGATAATTAGGTAGACAGTACAGTTTTTCAGAAGGTACTGTTGGAATGCCATGGCTCATAAATTCAAATAAGTAGCTTTAATTTGCACTGTAAAGGCAAATTAGAAGTTGGCAATAAATTTAGCATCTTTTTTTTTTTTTAATTCTTGAAAACAAGTTGTCTTTTTTGTTTTTCTACGGCCCAGTGACTTGTGGGGTCAGTCCCATTTTTAGTTCCAAGTGCTGAAGAGGACCAAATACTTCTCTCCTAGTTAGCTTCAATGTGCTAGCTTTGAAATAGTGGAGCAGAGCAGTCAGGTTCTTTCTTACTCTGGGAAATAAATTTTTTCAGTGCTAGAAGTCCCTCTTTCGAACAGGATTATGATATACTGCTGGAACTAAGTTACTTGAAAGTCTCTGAGCCTTACCTGCTTTCACCATCATTATGCCTACTGGAAGCTCACATTGTCTGAGCTAGTGTTCAACACTTTGTGCTAATTGGAAAGTCTGCGTTTAATTTATGTAACACAGCGTGTGTCTTTCCAGTATACTTTAAAAGAGCATTTTTTTTTTCTGTAGACAGAAACTTATTCCTCTTCAAGTCCTGAATGTTTGTTTCTTTGTAAGGCACAAATGATAAGTGATTCTGGTAAACGGTGTAATGACCAATTTGATTGTCTAAAGGTATTGCTTAGTTAAAACTTCCATTTATCTTTCAGACACCCCGAACATGTGAAAACTTTATCAAATTGTGCAAGAAGAACTATTATGATGGAACAATTTTTCACAGATCAATTCGTAATTTTGTGGTGAGTATTGAACAAATCTTCTGTAATTCACAATATGTGATGTCCTCATTATTTATTTAGCTTAATTCAGTTTTAGTTTCTTCCATGCATGACAACTTGCAATAAATGTGTATTAAATATACCATCAGAACTAGGATTGTCCTAACTTACTAAATTTGCACTTACTACTCTTACTAACAACTATCTCTAATACTGAACTAATACTGTCATTTGGAGCATCACTGCATTTAGTAGTGCTTTTGCTGGTGTTCCAGACAAAACTTTTGAGAGTTATTGCCTTGGCAAGGCTCTTGTTATCTTCCCCGAGCTATAGGTGGGTGGTTAATGAACAGAAGCAGGGAGAGAGAGAAAGAGGGGGAAACGCTAACTTGGATAAGTAATACTGTGGCCTGTTGAAATCTCATTCAGATGAAATTTTAGAAAGCAGCTGAATTTCTGTTTCAGGTTATGGTACTTGGATACTGTCAGATCAACCTTTCCTGAGTGTGCTCCAGGACTAGGTGCCCAGGCTCTCTTTGTGAAGGAGTTAAAGAGCATGTAGTGAACCAGAAAGTTGACTTTGGTAGTCAAATATCTTTATTTACATAGATACAGTCCAGGCGGCTTAGGATATTGTAGCTGTCCTGTAACTTCCTTTCAGAAGAATTAACAACCTGATCCTGAAGGCAGAGCACATCTTTCAGTGGACATCACTGTATGTTACATTCCATCCTGTCATCCTAAAAAAAGCTTTTTTTCTTTTGACAGCACTATATATCTCGGTGCATAGTTAAACTCACAATTAGAATTCTGCTTGTGTGCTATTACTGTGAAACTATTCATGTCACCCTCCCCCTACTGGCTTTAGAATATAGAATATTATTTCTGTATGTATATGAAGTGATTAATTTTGTTGCTGAAAGACTGGTTTCACATGAGGATTTTCCCTACTGCAGATAGTGAGGGAGATACTGGGAAATACACAAAATATTCCATATTCCCTCATTTCTTGCCATCCCATCTTGTGGAGGATTGTTAGCAAAAATGCAAAGCCTTTCCAGTTCCAAAAGCAATGCATCATCAGTTAAAAAGCAGGTTATGACTCAGCATATAATAGAAAGGATGATCTGGTTAACCCATTTGAGACTGTTTATTTTCCTGATTTACCCACAAGAGACCTATTATTTTTATAAAACTGTCGTTCTGCTCTTGGATACGTAATGTAGGAGATGACAGCCAGCTGATAAAAGAAGCTCCAAATAAGTAGTAATGGTTTCCTTGTTGCTCACTTGTCAACATGACAATATAGAAAGAAGAAAATTGAGCAGAATTGGCTTTCATGGCTTGTATTTGATGTCTTTCACACAGATATATATGTAACTTATTGATTTAATTTTAACTCTGCAGATCCAAGGAGGTGATCCAACTGGAACAGGAACAGGTAAGGTTGAGTTTGAATCAAGTAAGCTGTTTTCACTTCATGCACTGTGTTGTTACATTTATTTCCAGGCACCTTGTAGATTAAAATTCTCTAAATGATGATATGTGGCACATTCTGAGTATTTCTACTTTAAAGCAGAGGTTTTATCGCTATATTTTTATGACCATTTTAATTATAGTCAAAATTTCATCCAATATATTCTCAGTCTAAAACTTGGACACTCTTCCATGCAGAATTCTTGTTGGATCTTTGCTTCCTTTTTCTTCCAGAAAATAAATAAATGAAAATTAAAATGATTCAGCTGGCGTTCCAGGGCAAAGAACAAAGGAAGAAACACATTCATACAAAGTTGCTTTCCAATTCAGCATTAATGAAATACTTGAGACCTGCCTTGGAATTGGTGAATGGCCAGATACCATCTGTTCTCCCAGCTAGCTGCCTTGTAAAGCCCAAGCAGCTCTTTTTCTAAGTTTTAGGGAACACTGTTACTAAATTCTTCTGCCTGTTCTTTCTCCATTAGTTGGAGATCTGCATAACATTCATATTGGAAATGGTCAGGAGATATAGTAGCTGAATGGTCCACAGAGCATTGCTCACCACAGTAGACATGTCATGTAATATCTCTAGTTGCTACTGGAAATTTGGTCATTTTCCACTTGTACCTTTTATCTACCCACTTGTAGATGTCACCAGCCTCCACAGCTCCTCACCTGGTCCTGTGGGGTTCTGTGCATTTTTATTCTAGTTCATAATGTGTCACTCATATATGCAAGCACTCTATTCTTTTCTGTGCTCACAGGTCATCTAAAAAAGATGTCTTTGTAGTTGTTAAGTACTTTAGCTCTATTTACTTTATAAATAATGTTAGTGTGAGTTGCCCAACAGCTTTTCCTCTACTGCGTGCAATAATCAACAGTTGCATACTCTAAGATTTGAGACTAGTTAAAGGTTCTGTGTTTTGACAGCAGAACCCATTGACAAGGTTTGTTACCATATATGCTTGGACTGTCAAAAGAAATGTGATTTGATTTTGTTATAAGGAAAATTTTGGTTCAAATCCCAAAAGACATAATTAGGAACATCTTTTAAAATGCGAAATTAAAGAGATGTCAAGAGACAGGAGAAATGTAATGGGTTGACTCAGACACCTTTCACCCTTGTAGGGTGGAGTTCAGATCCTGCTGTGGAATGAAAATTAACTTCCTGATGTCATTCTTGTCTCTATGCAAATGGTAGAAGTCTTGTAAGACAGCACAATTAACAGTTAGCAGAGGACTGGCAGTGCAGCTGCATGGGAGGTCAAGACTCAGCTCTACTGGCAAAGCAAGTAGGAAGTAAAATGCAAATAAGCCCATAGGAGAAAAAACCTCCTATGTACATTCTTTTATTTAAAAAATGGATTCTAATGACCTCTAGTCTTTTCCATCTTGTTTTCCTCCTTGTCATCTTAATTAAATATGAATATATTGCAGGCGAGGTGTCTTGCAAACATCTGTCAAGACTATTAAAGTTCTAATAAAATGGACAGTGTACCCTCAAATAGATTCAAGTGTTGCAGATTTTTAGAGGCTGTTTGCAATTATTGTAGAGTCCAAATGATGCAACTATCTTCTTTGCAACTGAATGGTTTTTATTTTTTGAAGACAGCTGAATTTTACATATCCTTACTTAATCACTTATTGAATATGATAATGTCAGAAGAAAATGTTGTAAATAGACAGCCTGGTGGGCTACTAGATTGCTCTTGAACTGTCATGTCTGTGTGTTTAATACTTACTTAAATGAAGCCACTTAGTTCACAGAGTGCAGGTAGTCTGTCAGGATTTGTTCCTGACTACCTGATAGATCCTGGGCACTTGAATGTGGGGCAGAAATTTCACTTGCGTATCTCAAGCCACGTGCTGTGTAAGGAGGTGGCCATACCTAAGGTGCCCGTTTGGCTTTATGTTCTCTCCACAGCAGTGTGGCCAGAGGAAGGTACAGCTCGGCAGCAGTGTAAGAACATGGCAAATGCAGTGATGCTCTCCTAGGCTCCTGTGGTGTAAAAATTTTGGTCCATTGGTTTGTGTGTTATTAACGTGATCACAAGCATTCATGTTAGGAAAGCTTTGGAGTAAAGCACTGGGATTCAGTACTTTGTACCTTTTTTACCTGGGTCTTGTATGTTATTTGCAGTATAAATTCCCTTTTTTTATTTCTTCTGGCAGCTGGAAGGAATTTCAGTATTTCTTTGACTCACTGCTGCTTAGAAAAAAAATAGAGATGCATCTTTGAAGGCTAAAAAGTCTGCAAGATTTAATGGTCTTCAGAGGTTTACTGGAGGAGTAAATAACTTGACTTCTGTAATACCAGAGAAGCATATGAGAGTAGAACACGGCTTTCCTCCCAGATATTTCAATTGGCAATAGGGAAGACTATTTGGAGGTTACCTTTTAAATGTCAATATTTTAAACTGCTGGAATTGTTTCTGTTAGAGGCTTTTGTAGGAAGACTTCAGAAAAAAAGAACATCCTTTGTTTCTTCTTCCACATAGAACCTTCTGCTTTAACTGAAATTTTCTGGCTAAGAGGTTTGGGATGGTTTTTTGTTTGTTTGTTTAAAAAAACCCTCACCCTTTCCAAAGTGGTATGTGGAAGGTGCATTAAGCCTGTATATATTTTTGTTTTGTTATATTTATTTAATTATTCCTGTTCATCAGCTCAGGAACTAGAACAGACTTGTTCCCACCATTTGGTTTTTGTCATCTGACATTCATCCCATGTTCAGCAACAGGTGTCGGGTTTATGGTTGCAACACCCGAATGCTTAGATGATCACCCACTCCATTGCTAACTAAGCCCAGGACTGTTCAGCTTCTGGGTGTATTTGGGCACATTCAGTACAACATGACGTAAGGTTTCATGTCATACATACGTAGACTACAGCTGTGCTCTTGGCTCACCTGGATTAAGTGTGCTTGTGTTTTGGAAACACTTCACAGATGTAAAATGCCAAGCTGGTCGTCACTGACTGTCCACTTCCACGGCTACTCTGGCTGAACAGTCCTATCTGTAAGCAGCATTGATCCTTATTTCTTTTTTATTTGTTACTCAGGACCCCAGTGTGTCCTTTTTGAGTATCTTGTTAGACTGTCATAAAAGTAACTGTGACCCAGCAGACACATGAAGGACAACTGATTCCTGGTACTCATCAGTTAAACTTGGGATGGAGGAAGGTGGGAATTAGCATTATGGCATCTAGAAGTTGAGACACCACACTGGGAAAAGAGTGGGGAACAGAGTTTTACCTTAGCTTGGCTGGCAGACCTGCATTGCCAAAGCAGTTAGATATACAGTCCTGTAAGGCTGACACTGATTTAGAGGAGCAAACTAATTTTCTACAGCCTTCAACCTAATGTTTCATAAAACTACTGGGAGAAATTTTACTGTGCTGCAGCAGCTCATTTCTTTTCTAACAAAATAACCACCCATAGAGACAGTATTCAGAGCAATAAGCTGAGTCATGGTCATTCTTTTTAATGATTAATTATTTGAAAATGAATTTTAGATTTGTGATGTATCTCTTTTCCTGCTGTTCATAACAACTAAGTGGTTGAACATTGTGAGTAATTCTGTCTAACTCATGGTAGTGCAAGTGGAGCAGCTGTTCTGTATTTTCAGTGTTCCAAATAATAGAAGAAAATTTGCATGCAGGAAAAATAGGTTTAATATTCTAACCCTTTTGTATGAAAAAGGGAAAACTATACGCAAAGCATTACATTTTCAAAGCGGCACAGATATTTTTCAGCTACTCTTACTTGCAACCTGTTAGAACATGAATCAGTTTGTGTGTGCCTCTGTCCATTTATGAATCCAGGAGGGCACAGAGGAGGCATATAATAGCTGTAAAAATCTAAGATGAAGTACCAGTGGTGGATGGGAATTGCATTTTGGTTGGCAACGAGCAGAGCTCCTCTGAACTGTCAATAGCGAAGGACTGTGGACAAACTTGGTCAGTTCTGCAGTGTGATTTCCTAAGAAGGCAAGTTCCTAAAATGTACCTAGTTTTAGAGCCCCTTTTCTTGCATGATTGAAGCTCAGCAAAAGGACAAGAGCAAGACCTTTTTATCTAGCAATATACTCCTTTTAGATTGCAACCCCTCTGAAAATCCAGCCTCTGGTATGTGGGGTTAAAAGTACCATGTCCTCTTATCTGAAAGGAGAGAAGCATTTACTGACTGAGTTAAGACTTTCATATTTGCAAAATTATTCAAGAATCTCACTTGGAAAGCTCTACAGAAGTGTCAGATGTTATTATGTACCTCGTTGTTCCAAATGACAAGAAGAAAATTACAGAAAGTAAGCCATCATTTTTGTGAATCAGAGCCCTCCCACTTCCTTACCACTGCTTAGCAATTTTTGTGCCAGAAAAAGGAAGGATTTATTTAAAATCACAACTGTCATGAATGATGATTCCCTGCCCACACCTGGCGTTTGGAATGCTACATTTCTGAAGCTTTAGGTGCATCTCTCAGCTCTTTGCAAGAAAGTTGTACAACTTCTGTAATTTTACCCAAAAAAATGCTTTCTGAAAAAAAATGCCTTTAGTAGGAACTAAAAGACTAACAAAGAGTAAGCTGGTTTAGTTCAAAAGACAATCTGAAAACATTGCTTTTTTCTGTTTAGTTGCTAATGTGTGATTGCTTCAAATGTCAGTTTAGATCTATTCACCTTTTCACTGTCAGCACAAAATGCAGATATGAGACTGAATAACTAACTGTGCTTCCGTTACAAGCTAAATATATCTTGCCACTTTGGATAGCCATGGAAATGATGACTACAGTCTAATTTTTTCTATGACCTGTGTGATGTTTGGTTTCATCTCTGTGTGAGAATTAGGTAAACACCTCTTTAATTTAAAAGAATTTTTCTCTTTTATTATAAATGTGGGGAAGTGGCACCCAGCTGCCATCAGCTTTGAACCTTGGCTATCTGGGTAGGAATGTGATTTTTATTTTACAGAATTGGGCAAAAGCTCTCTCTGGCTCCTGAAGGCTTTGACGATGTACAGGTTAAATGCTGCTGGAAGGCCAGTGTATTTCCATGGCCAACCCCAAGTACATTTCCAGCTTTGTGCAAACAGGAGACCCCAATGTGCAGGGTGTAAGTACTGCTCCATTTCACACGCCCAGCACCAATGCAGCCAGCGGCAGTACCTGCCTGGGACCATGTCTGCTGCCATGTGAACTCCTCTGATTTTTAGCATAGAAGCCCCCAGAATTTTTTTCCTGCCCTTTTTGTAACAGGATCTCAGAAACATTTGCAAGTCCAGCAGGCACACAGCTCCACTTTGACAGAAGATAATCTTATCAGGGAGTAAACTGAGAGGAAGGTGAAGTGACAGGCAATGCTGCCTGCTGTGAATCTAACACCCAGAGTCAATTGTTTTCCATGGGCTTTGCTTGCAGGCTAGTACGTCAGTGTTGGGGTGAGGTTTTTGCATCATCGTGACTCCATATATAGTCAGCAGTCATCTGTGTGCTCTCTGAGGAAGATTTGGGGAATATAAGGAGGAGCCTCTTCTCTGTATGGCATATACTGGGAGAGTAACAGGAGGGGGCTCGAGCTAGGCAGTGCAGCCATCCCACCTCCTCTGTATGCATCCATTCTGCTTTCAAAAAAGCTTTCACCTCCCAACCGTGTCGACAGTAAAGACAGTAAAATTTGCTAAATACTTCTGAATGCCTTGTAATTATTAGTAGTAGGTTTGGAGCCTCTGAGTTGTTTTTCCAAGTTTACATTGAGCTCTACCATAGAGAGTAAAATGTAAGAATCTAAAATCCCTGTTCCAGACCACCCCTGGCTAAGCATTAGGCACTGTGCTGCCATGGCAGTAGACTAATGAGGGATCTGTACTTAATCTTCAGAGAGAAAGTGATTCTGGTTTTCAGTAATTAAAAAAATGTATACATTTAACTTGCCATCTTCTGGCTTGTTCTGTCTGGTCATGCTTCAAGCAGATACTTGAAGCCTGGAACAATTCCAGAGGTTAGCAGGAATTTGACAAACAGCACATTCAGGCTATTTTTAATTTAAGGAGAATACTTTCGGGGTTTTCCTTTTTTTTAAAAAAAAAAAAAAAAAAGTTTTTAAATTAAAAATTTGGGTTTTTTCTTTAAGAAAAAAAACAACAAACAAACTGTTCCTGTACTGCTGTCTGACTGCCTTTGCAGCATCCCCACCGCCCCTTGGCAGTCTGTGCTGCCAGGCCTCCGCAGACACTTCAGCTATGTCCTTTATAGGACGTCTGGCCTTTTAGGCGAATGCTGCACAGGCCATTCTGTGTTCTTGCCGCAGCTCCCGGGCAGACAGAATTAGCGTTGGAAACAGCTGTATGGCAGACAGAGAGGGAAGCAGGGACTGGATCTCATGCTGTAACTATCTAACAAAATATTAGCACTTCTTTCCAGAGAACTGGAATGAACCAAAGTTAGCCTTCATACATATGAGATTAATTCTGACCTCCAGTGCGTGATCTGAAATGAAATCATACAAAAATAAATATTCCAAAACCTAAAGATCATGGCTCATTGCTCCTGTCTGCAGGCTCTTGGGGGAGGTTGCTTGTTGTGCCAGAAAGAGAGAGTCTCTCTGTCATTCACAATTTTTCGCTTTCCCTTTGAATTATTATTCTGACCAGCAAAGGCTTCAGGGTTGATTCCACTCTCTTTCAGCAGCTTAACAACGCTGTAATCCGAGCATCAGCTGGAAGTGTATGACGGGTGTAACGGACTCAAGGGTTTGGCCACTTGGTGCTGTGGCCCATCTCAATGGGCTGTGTTCATGTTGCATATCATCTGAAAATTTCAGACGGCAAAAACTCCTCTAGGTTAGGACTTACAGCAAGTGCACCTGCTTTACAAATAATTAGGGGTTCCTTCAAGAGATCCTTTGAAGTAAAATTATGTATTTCTTTAAGGGAAGTCCAAGTGAAGTTTATTACTGGAGTGCAAAGAGCTCTGGCTGTGGCCGAGAGCAGAAATGCAGGGCCTGAAGGCATGGTGGCGGTGTGGGCAGGGAGCCCACCCCGATGCTGCCCCGCCACGCCAGATCAAAGGGGAAAGGTGAAAATTGTGAAGGACAAAGAAGTGCACAGAGCATAGTGCTCTGGGTGGGCAGTGGTCTGCAGGCTTTGCAGGTGTGTTTCTGGTTTCGGGCAGTACCTGTTGGCGTGGAGCCTCACTGTGTTCTGTGCGTAACTTGTTTATTTATTGACCTACAAGAACTTTGTTTTTCTGAACAAGGCAGGTAACTAAGGTGTGGCACAAATAACTCTTAGCAAATAGGAACACGCAGGGACATTCATTAGCAAAGAGAAGTACTGGCTTCTGGTAAGACATTTTCATAGGTTGAAGACTTTGGATTTGGCTAGAATAGTTGGGTTTTGGATCCATCTCCAAGACAGTAGAGCTGCCTGCAGCTGTACCATATCCCTTTCACCCGCTACTGGAAGAGATTGGCATATGGGATCAGCTGATGTCATTTAGCTGATCTTAAAATATTCAATAGCCAAAGATTGCTGAGGTAATCACTCCTTCTCTACTCAACGCCCAAAGATTGCTGAAGTAATCACTCCTCCTCTTCTCCTGATCACGGAAAATCCCTGCAGGGTTTGTCCCCTTTTGCTGCCTCTTGTCAAATTGCAGAGCAGGCAACACTCAACTCTATTAATAGGTCTTTTGAACATGATTAATTGGGTTTTTAAATGGGTCAGTTTATTCCAAAATTTCTCGCTTACTTAATTCCACTTGCACTTGCAGCCATCCACCTGTGATGCTTTGTTTTCATGGTATCATCTGAAACTCTTTTCTCATTTGATGCACTCTTGTGATTTTCTGTGTAAGGTTTTCACTATGAGCCTGGTTTATTGCTCCATTTTATTTGCTGCTTGCCTGTGCAGCCCTATCAAATTACTTTTCTGTATTACATGTGCAAATAGCCGTTGAGCGCTACAGATCCTTTACTGACCTCCTGCTTTGCAAGTGATGCAGTTACTCTAGAGGATTCTTGAGTCAGTTCTGCAGATGGACCAGTCTTGCTGCCTGTTTGGATAGTTTTGTTTGTTTTATTTTTAATACTATCCTAAGGTGAAATATTTTTTCATGGTTTGTCAAGCAAGATTATGGATTTGACTGTAAAACTATGACTCATCTCAGCCTTCGTTTTTCTTATTAAGGATGATCCTGGAGGAAAGTGCAAATGAAAATGTCAGATCTGTCATAAATAATGTAAAAATGACAGCCAGGAGGAGAGGTCTCCCAGACCCTCTTTCTATTCACAGACAGAAAAGAAATCAGTTTTGGAGGGCTGGGTCTCGGGCTTGTGCAAAGTTTTATCATCCTTTTGACTTCATTGCATTTAAGTGTTTACATCATCCAGGTATCTAGTCCAAATATCTAATTTTTGCCTTTTGTTTTGGAGGAATATATATCATTATTCTTCATTGTTTAGCCAGGAATTAAGCATTTGAGCTTATAGCTTCTATTCTTAGTTGATTCTATGAACGTATTTCATCTCCCTGATATTTTATTTCCGGAAGAAGTGCTATATCCAGAGTGCAATTAAACTAGTAATTCTGTGCTCTATGTTTTGTCAGGAAGCCACTTTTAAAGATTTAATGTCTCAAAAAAGAAAAATTACGGTGGACCAGCAGTAAAAAATTAAATCCTTGACAGTTCTTCAGCACACAATATATAATGCTGTTGATAAACAGCCTGGTCTGTTGCAGTTGATAGTGTGGGTGCACAGAATTATGTTGCCAGTTATAAAATTATTTCAAGAGCATGCTCAAATACTAGCCTGGTGATAGGGATGAGGTAAGAATGTATTATACACATAGTGATCAGAAATGCTGGAAAAATTGAATTTAATGTCTGTTATAAATTGAATTTAATGCCTGTTATAAAATGTAGTGGGAAACTAATGAAAATAAACATTTCTTCTATCATCTCTTTTCTTTTAAGGAGGAGAATCTTACTGGGGAAAACCTTTCAAAGATGAATTTAAGCCCAATTTGTCCCACACGGGACGTGGTGTTCTTAGTATGGCCAATTCAGGACCCAACACAAACAAATCGCAGTTGTAAGTAGTCACTTGCTTTTTGTGTTTTATTGTTTCCCTCCAGACATTGTGTCTTACTTTGTTAAGAAAACAAATGACATGTTATAACCTACTCTTTAAAGTTCAGACAAGTGAAATATTCTGTCGAGTCCCGCATATTGAAATCAGGGTAGCTATGGCTGCTGCTCCTCAATCTAAGAGCAAAGTGAAGCACAGCAAGAAGACGTGTAGGTTTATTATATCATCATTAATTTCTGTTTCTGTTTTTATGATTTGAAATTTTTGTTCATTTTAGTGTCCCCCCAGTGTTATCCCTGCAAGATCGTTACACCTCTCCACTCTGTTTAAATTTAGCCCCATATTGAACTTTTTGAAAGGGCTTAATGAAATGAAACATACTGTATGGAAATGCTGCTTCTTTTTATTCGCCTGATTTTAAATAAATGAGAACAGTTCTGCACTGTTGAAATGTGTAGAACCCAGACGTGGCAGAGTGCAGAACCTGGGATTGAGAATTACTTGTTTTTCAATGTACAAAATTGGACTAAATGAGGAAGAAATCAATGAAGAAGCAGGAAGAACGACAAATGAAATTTAAAGATATTGAAGTTGTAATAACCTTCTTTATGTGTAACATTAATACGGGTGCTGGCCTGCAGTCTTTTGAAAGTGTCCTACATCACTTTGAGCCAACTATTTATTGGTTGCTCTCTAAGAACTGCAATGGAAAAAGTTGTACTTTTATTGGGAGCCCCAGGAAAGAGAGTGAGAGTGAGTGTGTGAGTGTGTGTGTGTGCAGTACTGTGTGTTGGGACTGGGGAGGGAGAGAGGGGGTTCTTGGCATTGGTCTTCACGATGCTAAGTAGTATTATGACTTGCAAACTATGCAATGGTGTGGTTAGCTTTAATTACATGCAAGTGCTTGTCTCGGGGCCTTTAATAGGCTTATGCATGTACTTAAGGCTAAGCACATGTGGGGCAGTTTGCAGGATCGAGTTGCTGTAGAGCTTATTTTGGATCTGAATGTTTTTGCCAGTACTCAGGTGCTAAATTAGGGGAGAGTAGAAGCTTTTTTTTTTTTTTTTTAAAAAAAAAGGGATTCTAGGAACAGAAGTTATGGAGACAGTTCATGAGTGATGTGCCATATTGAGTCACATCATCTGCTGCTGTACATGTGATCATATGTTTTCCTAAAATTTGCAAATGAAATACGAAATTCCTTTATATGTGAGGTCCTTGAGAGACTCCAACTGCCCGTATTTATAAAGCCTCCTAGGCAGTGTTTAGACACTTCTGGCAACTATTGTGACCTTAGGAACTGGGTGAATAGCTCTCCCCATAGGTGTTAGGCACTGCAGTGCAGAGTGAGCTGGGTCCCCTGTGTAAGGGGATGCTCGAGTAATGCTCAGGACTTCTTCTCTGGGATCATCCTGAGTTATGTTAATTCCATTGTCCTTAATTTTATTTTGACTGTGGTGATGGATGAGAGGCTTTTTCTCTGTACTTCCCTCTGCTCAGACTTTTTTTTTATTACAATGCTACATAACTGACCACTTGATAAATCTTAAGTATTGGATATCTGGGAATAAAGTGGTGCAAAGAACACACGCACAAGGCTAAGTTGTAATGTTTGCCCTGCGTAGGAGTTTGCATTCTGCACAGCATCTCAAAGCTTTCCTAGGGCAAGCTACATCTTAATAGATTGTCTGGCAGATTGCAGCCCCTCCTATTTGCAATCGTATAATTTCCTGAGGCAGTTGCTTATATGGAAAAGTGCTTTTGGAATGCTTATGTATTTTTAGCTGTCTCTAATGTAGTGTAACAGATGGAGACAGGGAGGAGAGCCAGCACTGCATGTCCAGCCAAGATGGGCCATCGTGGTCTGCAGACCACAGTGTGGAAACCTCTGTCTCATACACTTGTAGTCCAAGTCTTCCAAAGAAGCATTAAGCTTTAGAGAGAAGTTTTAGTAGTAAAGGTTGCTTTGGATTTGGTATTTTAGTTCCCACGTTTAAGTTTAAAAATACAATCCCCAAAATTAAAAGTCAAATTAATTAAAAATTAAAAATCCAAATTTCACAAGTTTTCATTACTTTTGACACTTCGAAGTATTCTTCTGCCGTGTTTGTATCTGAAGCACAAATTTGCTCTGTCCAGAGGAGAAATAGATCACCGACAGGCCAATTTAATGCAAGAGAAATGCAAAAAGTAAATATCCTAAAGATAGAAGTTTACACTGGCAGAGGCTGTTGTGTTGTGTAACTGTATTTGCTGGATAGAAACTCCCCATCAGGCACAAGAAATGTACTTCTCAAGCAGGATGCACGTCTCCCTCTCCTGCATGAGCTTCCCAGGGCCTGCGTGGCCCAGGAGGCAGACGCTCAGATTAATTTTGGACTTTGTGCAGGTCACAATGCTTGGAGTACTGTTTAGGGATGTTAGTAAGGTGTAAAAATGAGAAGTCAAAACTCCAGAAATCCAAGACGGAACCCACAAAACAGAGGAGTTAAAGGATGTTTGGCCAGCGGGCGAGAGGGAGACAGGCTTGTCTTCTCTCAGAGAGCTTTTGCATACATTTTCTGGTTTTAAGCATTACTGGCTGTTATTGAGTGTCAATGAGATAATATGCTGTTATGTCTTTATTCCTTCCAGCTTCATCACATTCCGCTCTTGTGCATATCTGGACAAGAAGCATACAGTTTTTGGAAGGTAAGTGAAGGACACTATGAGCAGCAGTATCACAGACACGCTCTCCTGTGTGTCTGAACACTAAAGAGAAGAATCTAGTGACTCTTGCAATTGAACTAGAGCAAAATCCTAGCTCACAGTCCAGTTCTTCTGGTCGTGAGTAGGTGGCCAACATTGCATCAGTGCCAGTCATCAGACTCTGCCTTTTTTTCTCCTTCCATCACTGTAAGTTGCCTTACTTCCCTTCTGTGGGTGGCCCTCTAGGGAGTCATGAACAAAGTAATCGTCATCCTGTAACCAACCATGTTAATATTTGCGCATGCTAATTGCTGGGACACAAGAGATTACCTCTTCAACACTGCCTTCATCTTCTTACGAGCTGTCAACCAGGAAATTAGTCATGACAGGGCTGCTGTTCATCATGGCATAGAACGTAGAACTTCTGCATAGGTTAGGTCTTTTGGCCTCTTTTATTCCTTTTTATTCTGTTCTTCTTTTATTCCTAACAATTATCATTGTTATAAAATCTGTACATTTATGTGTGTGCATGTGTGTACATACATATAAATTTACGTGTGTGTGTATATATATATATATATAAAGATACTACCAATGCTAAGACAGCAAGGGAACTTCATTCTTTATAAAGTCTCTTCCAAAAGTCTTTTCCAGTCAAGCCCTCACATGATAAAGATCAAGGTATTTATTACAGAAGATACTACAAAATCTTTATGTTACAGTTTGTTTTTTTGCTTCCTCTGCTGCAGAGACATGGTATTTACCAAGTCATGCATAGCTGTTCTAACAAATGCCTCAGTGCACATGGCAGGAAGGGAACTTTTACTAGCCTGCTTCACTGGTAGTTCCCAAGGATTTTACAGTCTTTTTTAAATGAAGATTTGTTTTTATTCTTTTCATAGTTTTATCCATTTGAAATGCAGCACTTGAAAATAAATGCATGTGCCGTTTACTTTGATTTGGTGTCATACAGTTGTGCTGTACAATGAAAGTGATATATTTAATCCATCTTCTCTGCCTGTGACTTCTTGAGGCGGAAATTGGCTTCATTTTAAACAATTGTTTTAGTGCCATAAGTTCCAGTACTGATTCTGCAATAATTGCACCCTTTGAAACATATTTCTTCTTCCTTTCTCAAGTCTGTTCTAGAAAAAAACAAAGTTCCTTGTCATTTGGTGAAAGCAGATAAATAAAGCAAATACTAATACTGAAAACTGAGAGCAAGTATATTCTTGGAGGAGTTATATTACCCGTATCTTAAGACTACTTCACTAGCTACAATTTGAGTCCTCCTTGCAGAAATCCTGTTAAATGCTGTTCAGTAATGCTGTTAACCTGAGCTTGCCACCTCATCAAATAGTATTTGGGTTAGGACAGCTCAGCTGAAAATGTGACTGTTCTTCAGTTCTGGGTGCAACCTGGCTTCAGTGAGCATCCTGTGTAGTCCTCCAGTGTCTTGGCTGTGTTTCCCCAGTGTGCTTCAGTTTTACCATAATTTGCCAAGAAAGAATTTAGAGAGTAGCTGAGCTTACTGCGGTGCAGGGAGTGTGCTCCCAAAAGCCTTCACACCGTGTGTAACATCTCAAGTGCCTTGTAAGCAAAATCACTCAAATGATGTTTCACGCTGTATGGTGCCCTTTAGAGAGGAATTGCTTCAGTCCAAGTAAGTCTGGTTAACTGTATATCAGAGATTTATGCAGTTTTTGCAAAGGCTGTCTTAATTTTTGAATTGTCCTTGGTACTACAGAAATCTGAACTTAGTTGCCAGAGTAAAGAAGTGGTGCTGCTTTCTCAGCACTGCAGATAATCTTAGCTGAAATACAAAGGAAAAACTGTATAAAAAATGTTGATTTAGCGTCATATTTGGCTCCCAGCATGAACACTGAGTGACATCTTCATGTGAACACAAAGCAGGTGAATTTTACTCTGGACTCTCTTGCATGTAAATGAAGATTAATTCAAAGAACGTAAAAAATTAAGATACTGGGATAGATGCATTCCAGTCACTCTATATTAATCTACAAACTGAATACTTGAATAATTGAATTTACCTGCAAATTTAATATAAAAGGCTGATGCATGCAGCTCTTAAGATCTACATTCTGTTATCAAATTCCTTCAGCTGTTTGTACCTGCATTTGTTTTTAAAAGCCATAAAAGCCAAAAGATTCCAGAGATTGTATCTCTAGTGAAACTCCAGCTTCAGTTTGCTATTTTAGATCCGGGGTGTTTCTGGCATTTGGTGACTGTATCTGATCTTAGACTGTATAGCACAATAATATCTGGGAAGCATATCTAGGAATAATATCTAGGTTTAAGAATAGAATGAGCCCATGAAATCAGAATTCTTTGTTTCCATGAATGTTAAATTGGCTTGTCTTAACTGGATGCTTACTGGCCTGTTGTGACTTTCATATAGATTTGAGGATTACTTATTTCAGTTAATATAAAAACCTAAATACCCTGAGCTCAACTGTACCTTCAGCTATTTCTATGTGGCTCTGGTTTGTGTTAGTGAGTGTCACATATGTATCTTTGAGAGCAGAATTTGACCTGTTTGTAGTTTGTATAGAACTTTTCAGCAGGCTTTCCATACTTCGGAGAGCGAAAAAAGAGTGAAAGAGCAACCATTCCCCACTCTTTTGGGGTTTTTTTTGGTCCTGTGTGGGATGGAACATTGGAGAGCGAAAAAAGAGTGAAAGAGGCAACCATTCCCCACTCTTTTGGGTTTTTTTTTGGTCCTGTGTGGGATGGAACATTGAAAAGTTGCATCTTATTCATGTCCCCACTGGTTTGAAACACACTTTTTGCATAGTAGCTGCTATTAATGTTGGATGTTTGGCTGTTAAGTATGTTTGGAAAACACACTGGCTGCAGGCAGTGGGACTGTGAAGAGTGGCACGTTTCTGGCTTGGTGCACTGGAATTTTCAAGTCTCAGGAGAAGGCTGCGGCTGGAGGACAGGGAAGGCATCTTGTCATGATCGTGCTGCCCACCATGGCGATAATGAGGATGGATGTTACTGAAAATAAAAGAGAGAACTTGGCATGGATGGGGAGTAAAAACAAAGACAGAGTGAGAGAAGAATGCCTTCCCTTGGAGGTGTGTTGCAGACTGCAGGGATTTCCTGCTCCAGCAGAGCTGCCTAGATTAAATTAGTAATTACCATTTCTAGTAATTACCATTTCTCCTGACTTAGAGAATGCTGTAATTAACGTGAAAACTAACTGGTGGCTTTTGTTGGCTTCTAGCTTGCTGGTAAGAGGTTTAATTTAGAAACTCAAGTAATGTAAACCAACCAACATGAAAGTGAGGGTAGGTTGCAGGTATGTGATGTGATAAAAAGTAGAGGGAGCAGAGAGAAAAGTTTTGCAGTCAGAGTGGCAAAGCTGGAAATGATGGGTGCAGCAGTTCTTTAGTTTATTAGAGCATCACTTGTGTTTGTCAAGAACTGAGGAAAGGATGTGGCAACTAAGACTGGAGATGAGTATGTTGAGGACAGTTTTCCCCTTTGTACGTGGCTGCACATACCTGCTTATGCAGATAACTTCTAACTGTCTCTCGAGGTTTCTGCCACTCATTCCTCAATTCTCTTGTTCCCAGAAATAACGAACAAGGTTGTTTGGGAAACCTCAGACTTGGTCAGATTGGAGGCACTGGTCAGTAGCTGACGTGTACTCAGCTTAGTCTTCTCTTTTCTTCCCTCCTCCCCTTGCCAGATGTTTTTGTGGAAGAGAGTTTTCTTTCCTTGGATAACTATCACTCTGTATTAAGTATTCCTTAACCTGTTTAATGCTTTCCACTGCAATTCTGTAGAATGGGGCAATGAAAGGAACTCTTGTTCTCTAAAGTAAATAGCTACATAAAACAACTACCAGGCGTTATTCAGTTACCCAGGTACAGTTCAATAATGCACAGTGTCTGTTTCCACTTGTAACGATCCCTGTATAATTTGAATCAGCAAACCGCAATGGCTCCTAAGCAGGGAAACTCATGTGCTTGTTCCTCTTCTGCTTTAGTACATATGAAGAATGGAGAAATTGTGTGACAGGAGAAGAGCTGATTCTGTTGTTGAATCTGAGTAGGGAGCCTGACCTAATTTTGCACTGCAGAGTCCCCAGACACCAGGATAGGAGTGAAAAGCAAGGTGGGAAAATAAACCAGGCCTCCCTGTGGAAGCGGTGGCCATGGTGTCCTGTGGCACACGAGAACTGGGCTGTCAGAGCTGCACAAGGGCTGCTGTCCTTTCCAAAACAGTTCTGTGATCTCTGAAGGAGAGCCTGTGCCAAAGCAGAGAAGTCCTTACATGCCATGTTCATCTGTTGAGTCTAGTTTCAAAATACTTTTTTCCAAGTTGTTTTATTTTTTCAGCACCCTTCATTACTGTGTCTCGCCTGCTAGATTAAGCCCTTACGAGAGACTGAGATGTTTCGACTGCATCCTTGCAAGTTCAGATTGCTCGCTCCATTTCAGATTGGGTGTATACACAGGAAACATTTTGTCCTGAGTGTACCTGTTTGTGCATGTATATATTGTTCTCTCTCTCTCTCTGTATATAAATGTATGTACTCCTTTTTATAAAAATAACCTTGAGGGCAGAATGTGTTTACAAAATGACAATGTTTCTTTCTGGTTTCTGTTTCTAGTTAAAACATTTTTTTGAAAAAGTCCAGACGTTGTTCTTGTATCATCTTCTGACCAGGAAACTCTGTTGTCTTGGACCACTGCCATCTCCAGCATTGCAAAAGGCTTAGTTCCTATAACTCTTCTAAACAAAAATATGAGAAATAGGAAGTCTATGTGTGAAGGTCTGTGAGACTGCTAGGGAGCTGCGGTTTTCTTTGGGAGCAGCACTAACTAATGTACAGCAAGGCTTTCATTGGCATGTTGTAAATGGATAGAGCTTGCTCCAGATATTTCACTTATACTTCATGCAAAGACATTGGCAGTGGTTATAAAGCAAGGTTACTAGTTTGCATAAGGGAGCCTTAACAGGAAGTAAAATTTTAAATAACATCTCTAAATTTGAAATGCAAAGATTTCCAGTGCTAACTTAGCTCAGTTTTCAAGAAAACAGAATTGCACGAGTAAGGGCACATTTTTGTTTTCCTTACTACACTAACAGAAAAAAACGTAAATGCACCTACCTTGTCGTCCATGCTTAAATGTAATGCAACATTTATCAAGCTCCTCTAAAAATACAACAAGCTGTCTCAGAGATGGTGAGCTAAATATATAGTTGAGATCATAATTTCTGTGTTCAACATCTACTGGAAGTACACAGCAACACAGCAAACCCTCGGTTTCACTGGTTGTTTTAATGTAAATGATGCCTTGGAGGCATCATCCTTTTCACTGTAGGATGTCATCTGAACATCTGTTTAAACCTCACTTGGCCAAAGATGTGTGGCACCTTCTAAAAGGAATAGAGCCAGAAACAGTGGAAAAGGTTAAACTTGTTTCTGCCCTTCTCCCTTCCCTTCCCTGCGGTGCTCCCAGCTCAGCACAAGTGACATTGTGTGAGAAAGGCTAACGCGGTGTGAACTGTCACCATCGGTGTAACCCACTTAGCGCATGTGAAGAGTGTAAAGGGGTACTAGTCTGAACTTCTGGAGTTTGCCTTTTGTTTTAATGGAAATGATGTACAGAGTTCCTTGTGCTGACACTCGGATTTATTAATGGAATAGATTTTAGCTCTTTTTGTTCAAAGTTAGTGAATATTAGAATAGTATTAAGTAGTGGCACTCTCTTCAGAAGTTTTTTTTTTTAATGCTTTAATGTACTGATCTGATGGTCTTTTCTACATATAACTTGTATGGACTTTTTTCTTGGCAAGATGTCTGCGAGTTTTTCTTCTTACACCCAGAACAGGTGTTGTGGGACAAGCAAAGAATCCCCAGCACTACTCTGGTGTGGTGGTTTCCTCATTCTGTGAGGAGCAATTGCTGTAAGGGATGCCCGTGCATCCCTTAGACATGTTTTATCTCATCAAACTGATTTTGGTGCTGCAATGTAACGTCATGAGATTTGACAGTAACAACATGTAGTGTTTCGAGAGCCTGCATGTACGTTGTCTCTCTACTTAGACAAATCAGAGGAAAGCTTGCAAAATCCTTTAGGGTTTGAGACCTTAAGTTGGAATATTCCGTTATTTTGCGTCCAGCCATGACTGCCCTGATTAGTGTGTAGTTCAGTTTTTACTGGATGGGTGACGTTTGCAATCAGATCTTGTCCTTTTTGGATTTTAATTTTTACTGATGAAACACCAGCCTTAGCTGGGCCTGATACTTGACAAAGCTTCCAAGTGGTCCCTGAACAAAAGTGACTAGTAAATTATTTCCAGTTCCTCTGGTTAGAGCTCTCTTCTCTGAGCTGGATGTTTGTATTCAAATTCATTTTTATTTTTTTATTGGTGTGATGGCAGTTTCTAAAGACATAAACCTATACTGAGAGCTGACTGTGCTGACACTGTGATATGCATAGAGATACTCTGTGCAAAATGTTAGAGAATGCAGGGGTGTAAAAGAAAGCAATTTTCCATTTTAGAGACAAGAAGCTAAGGAGAAAAGAGAATGACATGCTCTGCAGGCGTAACAACTTTGTCTTCTTCCCCCTTAGCCTGTTATAATCGTGTCAAAATAGACTACTTAGGCCATTTACTGATGACCTGTGAATGCCATGTCTATCACAGCCTCTTAAAATGTACAAGCAACAAAGTATTCCCAATAAAGTTTAATTAGCATAGCAACTGAAGATTCATGTGCATTGCCAAAATGCATTAGGGCTAATATTGTGGGAGGTCTAGCTATGGGCTAAGGGATTACTTAGTTGAGATTGCCAGTGCATAGCTGATCTGGCTATTTCAAATTATCAGAACCTAATTAAATGAAAACATATGAGCAGATAATGAGTGGAGCTGTTGGCTAGAAAATCCTCCAATATTAAATCAGAAGTTTCCTTTAGGGGCAGTTAAAATACAGTGAATATATCTTAGACTGTGTGTTAATCATCGGTATTGTAAGTGAATCGGATATTGGCCTGGAGGAGGATTTTAAAATTGAGTTTTTGTTATGAACTTTCCAAAGTTCATGCAGGGTCTTCAAGCCCTGTGCGGCTTCCCCCAGTGTGCTACCTCCAGTTGCAAATGAATGAGGCTGTTCTAGCCTGCATACCTGTTTTATAATTGCTCTTAAAAGTCACAACCTGATTACAGAATATTGACAGGCCCTTGGGGAGTAAAGGGGAGAAGTTTGGAGGAGTGCAGCAGCAACAGAATCTGAGCAAGAACGGCTCTGCTTGGGGCAGGTGCTAAGCAGCACCCTCTCTGACTTGCATCGTTTTATTGTCTGTGACGGGGTCTGTCTTTTCAGCTGTGTTTTGTGCCTGTCCCAGCCCGTGGGGCAGCGGTGTCAAATGAGAAGGACCCCCTTGCCTCTCAAGCCACGGTGGTCAGCCCATTTCCTTTGGTTAAGGTGGCTCTTGGGAGGAGTACGAGAGGCGTGTAAACGGTGGGGTGTGGAGTTGTAGTAGAAGGTGTATTCCTCCATTGGGTCAGCTGTGTATTCCTCCATTGATCAGCTGTGTATTCCTCCATTGGGACATCTGAGACCACCGCAGGCGGTAGCCAGGGGCCTTTCCTGGTGCTGGCCGGGCAGACTGTCGTGCCGGCACGGGAGAGGGCTGCCTGGCTGTGAAACACCTGCAAGAGTGAGATATCCTAGTAGATGTGTATAAAGGTGAATGTGAATATGATGTGTGTTTTGGTTGAGGTATTGCTTATTTCTTTTTTACGAAAGCAGAGTTAGGTGATAAAACACTCTACATATTCCACCAGTTTGATCCCCCCCCCCGCCACCAGTTTAATTTCATTATATTTTCCTCCATTTCATCTGCCCAGCCCTTGACAGCCTGTCTGTTCTGGTACCAGAGTCTCAGTAATCCCAGCAACCAGGCTACAAAACAGTTGCCATCCCACGAAGGCTGGAGGATTGCTGGCTCTCGGGTTGCCCTGTCCCATGGGCAGTCCTGGGCTCCTTGATGGCCGGCTCCTGACCTCGCTGCTGAGTTCCCGGCCCCAAACTCCTCTGGCTCCAAGAGCAGTGTTTTTGAGAATTATGGCTGGGTCTTTTT
>NW_009630461.1:65603-67874 GCF_000690535.1 Cariama cristata
TATTGTCCCGCAGCCATTAATACGGGCTGTATTTTTGGTTCCTGGCCATGTGGCTTGGCTCTGTTAAAACAGATGTTGTCCAGCTACAGCCTGCTTTTCTAAGGGATCTGGATCGCTCGGCATCAACAGCCTGTCTTCGTCTTTATTTACTGCTCTTCTAAGTATAGCTGTTTTCAAATTTAATTGAGGATGATGATGTGGATAAAAGTGTTAAATACCCTGGGACCAAGATCTGATCCCAGCAGGACCCCTCTGGAAACATACTGACTCAGTGGTTCCTATTTAAAATCAGATTTTGACACCTGTCAGCCAATTTTTTATTTAATGTGTGCTGTGTTCACTTCATATCGTTCTGGTTTCTCAAACAAAATATCAGCTGCCTTCCAGAAGTCTGTTCCACAGACACTGTTATCCCTGTTAACCACATCTGTCGTCTCAAAGATAGAAGGTTGTTTGACAGACTCTTTTCCACAAAACCTTGTTGATTGCTGTTACCTATTTCCTTTCTTTCTTAATCATGTCCTGTCTCCGCTATTCCATTATTTTGCTGGGATAGATGCCAGGATGACAGGCTTATAATTATCTGGGTCACCCCATTTATCCTTTCTAAATATCCTTTTCTGGAACTTTCCCATTGTTCCACACTTTTTGAAAATGAACATGCAACAGTCCAGAAAGTCTTCAGCCTTTCTTAAATATTTTTGACCAAGTATTTGGATGTGTTGACTTGAAAAATGAGAGGTCAGGGATCTAACACCCTCCTGAATAAAAACTGCAGTGAAAAGTGTCCCAGCATTATCTTGTGGCTGTGACTTGATGCTCTGCTGCCTTCCCAGAGCCCTTGTGAGCTCACGGTCGTGATGCGCTTCTTGGAGCAATCCTGCGCTTTCTGCGTTACTGGTGTTATTACAGACAGCTCTGTCACTGCCCACCAGTAGTGCCATAGTTACAGTTCCTTTTCTTCCTAATAACACTCTTTGGTCTGATATACAATTTAAAAAAAAAAAAAAAAAAGGCAAAAAAACAGAAGTTAACAAAAACATTTGCTTTCTTGACTAAGTCTGTTGGTTTGTTTTTCAAAGCTCATGGGAGTAACAAATGAGCTCCAAATGTACGGATGTAGCATTAGCACGTGAACCCATTTTGAAATGGGTTTGTCTCTTGCACAAATGGCTGTCCGCTGTCGCTCATTCTCCATCTTGCTGGTTTGTGTGGCTACTGGGTTTTTGGACAAATGGCTTTGCTTTGCCTCTGAGTGTTTGACTTTTCCATGTTCTGTTTAATTTTAAATTCAAATCCCAGATTTGAGAAAAAATCCTTATCTACCACACTGAATGACATTATCTTAGATCTTCCAAATACAGTTGCTGATTCCCCTTCCCCCAAACATGATAGTTTAAAAATCTGCTAGAGTAATGTTCATAAATTAGATGTAAAGGTGCAGGAATATTTTGAGTGTATTGTGACAGTTGGAAATCGTGTCCTTCCTCTTTTAGGGTGGTTGGTGGCTTTGAGACTCTGACTGCTATGGAGAATGTGGAAAGTGACCCAAAAACAGACCGTCCCAAGGTACGTGTGAAGCACCAGAGGCTGTGCAGGAGGAAGTAAACACATATGGCCTCGCATGGCAGTGCGGTTCACTCCACTGATGCGTCTCTGAAAACCAAACCTGGGGGAGATGGCACAACTTAATCAGCAGATTGAATTGCTCTTCTTCTCTTCTGCTCCCAGGAGGAAATACGAATTCAGACAACAACCGTTTTTGTTGATCCATATGAAGAGGCAGATGCCCAGGTGAGGATAGTTGGTTGGTTGGTTGGGTTTTTTGAAGGGCCAAAGCTCTTCTTTGGAGAACTTCGTAACTTAATGCCTTTTCTTTGAACATGGGCAGTGCCCGGGCCCATATGGTTGCAAGCAAAGATTAAACAGCTGCCCTTCAGCATTGCCTTGTGTGCCAGGTTCATCGCCACTCTTTCAGCGGAGAAGTCTTATAACTGAGTCTGGCACGGCTCCCAGTCCATCATGCTTCCGATGGTTTCCTTTCCAAATGCCCACGGTAGCTATGGGTAGCTGCAGGTGAGAAGAGAGGAGTCTTGTAATGGCTGCGGACAGCCTGTTTGTAGTGGCCCTTGAGGTCTGTCTCCTAAAGTCCGCCCTGTAATCACAGTGGTGCTGATTGCTGTTTTAGAGTGCTTTAAAGCTTCAAAGAATTGTAGACATTTTCTCCTTATTCTGGACTAGCTCTTGCAACAGATTGCACTCTTTCATTCC
>NW_009630461.1:67905-74709 GCF_000690535.1 Cariama cristata
GCAGCTGAAAGAGAGAAGGTCCAGCTAGAAGAAGAAGCAGCCAAAACAAAAGCTGAGGTGGTCCCACCAAAGAAAGAGGTCCAGACTCCTAAAACTTACCGGCAGGGGATTGGAAAATACATTAACATGGCTGCAGCGTGAGTTCCCTGCCGATCTGATCTTTGTTGAGTGTTTTAGTTGCCTTTTCTGCTGGACGCTGACTCTGTCCAGTGCCATTGCTCAGGTGTTTGGTTTGTGCGCCAGCAACAAAGACACCTTCATGCAGTCCTACTAGTCAGGAGTTCCCTCTGCTTCTGTACTGTACTTCTATACTGAACTGTACTGTGTTACTTCCTACACTATCTTTTATCTTCCTCTGCAGCTATTTCTGAAGGCCACGGTCCCACAGATATTTCTCTTTTAGCAGCTTCTCCCCTGCACAAAGTAGTTGCTTTAAACCTGTATCAGTCTGCCTGCTGATCTGGTTCCCTGATCAGCCACACAAACAGTTGGACCAGCGCAACTGAAATAACTGGAAAGGGGAGCGGATTCCCAGGCTTGCTGTGGGAGCACAGGGCATCTGGCAAGTAGCTCCAGGGTACCTGGCTGGTTGTACAGCCTTGTCCTAAAGCATCCTCTCGCGACACCCTTAGTACACCCGTTGGGATTGGCAGCATCACTTGCTTTCCTAAGGACAGTACAGAATCCCACCTGAGCCACAGCTTAGCCTGAGTTTTGGAAAAATTAAAATATATGCCTTCCACTTGATTTTTAGCAGACTTCTCTAAAAGCATTTGCAAAAATGCTGTTGTCTGTCTGCTGCATTAAGGTGTATATTTATGCATACACAGATCTGGACAGCTATTTAGTCAGCTTGTGTGTGCCTCTGTAACTTACAGGCATTTGCATAACTGCGAGAACAAAAATGTTAGCCCATGTAGGTCAGCTTGGTGTGTCAGTAAAATGTTTCAGTTACAAAATACTGCTTGTCCCTTAAAATATTATGTTCAGCTTAAGACTGCTGGCATTCTGCACTGTATTTGCAGAGGAAACCCAGGCAGAGTTTGTGGCTCTGTGGAAGACGCCAAGTAGTATAGAAAGGACTTTTCTCCCCTAGTCCTTCACTCATTGCAGCCTGCCTTGCAACTGGGAGTCTGGTCCATAGCAGCCCTTTGGCAGGTTCGGGGTTCTCGGTTCTCCCTATCGGCTACTGATATCTGACAATAAAACCACAGTACGTGAGCTGGCTGCATAGTGTTTCCATGAGGTTGCAAACTCTGCTCAAGAGAGACTCAGTATAGCAGCAGTGAGTGCAACAGGCTGTGCTCAAGAAACAGGAAAGGATCTGAAAAACTTGCCCAGCAGCTTTACACCTAATTCCCCATAAATCCTTTTGCTGCCACAAATGCAGGTGAGAAGGCGGGGAGAGAACTTGTGGCTCACATTTTCATCATGACTGTGCTAAAAAGTACAGCTTCAGCTCTGGCCTGGAGAACTTGCTGGATTTCGAACATGTTCCTGGAAGTGTTCAAAGCCTGACCCAAACCATCCCCACAGACTGACACACTCTCCTCCCTCTTTTTGGGTATGCCACAGGACCCCATCCCCACTCCCCCTGTGGTCCCCATGCTGGCAGGGAGCTTGCACTCCTCTCTAATTGATAAGGGATGGGCTGGCTCCAGTATAGCTGTTGGTGGGAGAGGAAAGGCATCCAGCTGCCCTGGTCTCACTGAACAGTAAATAGTCCTGAGAGTTGTTTTCCTTTTGGCTCCAGGAAGCGCAGCGTGGAAGATGATGGGCCCTCAACCAGCACAGCTGCGAAGAAAGAGAAAAAGAGCACAGGCTTTGGGGACTTCAGCTCCTGGTAGCAGCGCGGGGAGCCTAGCACTGGAGCAGCACAGCAAAAAAAAGAATAGGCAGCCTCCCACGTGTCCCTGAAGAGCCCGAAGCACAGTGTGTCCTGGGGAGGGAAGGCACCAGTCTGCCCTTCTACTGGGGAAGAAAACTGTTGCTTTGTTAAGGCTGGTTAATGTGGCTTTGTTTTCTAGAGAGCTGCATTCCCCCCACTGCATCTTCCTCGAAGGCCTTTTTGTTGTTGTTTTGCTGAGTGGGGAACGGGCAGCCCAGCTCCGCTGGGGATTAGCTGGAGCCTTTCTCTGCTTGGCTGGCAGCAGACCAGGCAGAGTCCAGCCTTGCAGGATGCTACTTCAGTGACCAGCTACGTTGGTGAAAGAGCTCCTTTTACAGGTAGTCGTTTCCAGACAAGCCAAGTCTGCCAAATGAAGGAATGAATTACTGTGCTGCTCTAGTGCTTTGTGGAGGGGAGGAGAGGGCTTCAGCCTGTCCTGCCCTTCCCTTCCAGCTGCCTTTTGCTCGTTCTCAACAAGTCTCCATAGGGCCCTACTCACTCCAAAATGAGCTCTCTCTGTACCCGTTTAAGTCTCTGGTAGCCTGGGAAGCGATGAATCTCGATGGGGAGCCTGGGGTAGCTGCAGCAGTTGTTCCTCCCGGTGGCTGGCCTTCCGTGAGCCACTGGGCAGCCAGAGGGACCAGGGTGCACCCTTTCAAACCTGCCCTCAGGTCCCAGAAAGTACAGCCTGCAGCAACTGAGCAGGAATAGAAACAACTTTTTTTTTTCCCAGCCATCCCTAAAGCCTACTCCTTGCAGGGGAACACACACTGTAGTCTGCCTCAACGTCAGTCTTCCCATCATTAGGGAAAACCATCTAATAGAGCTGACAGGCATCTCACATGTTTCCGTTGCATACCCACAAATTACTACAAAGCTTAATAAAGGCCTTATGGGGTAAAGATACATCAGCCTGTGAAGTTTTAATCCAAAAACATATGTGTGTTACCATCACTTAGATGTAGCAGGCTAGATCCTGAACATTACTTTTCAGTTCATCTTGGGTGTTTTCAGATGACAGAAGCACCCTTCCTACCTCTCTGTGTGGTTGAGGAGACAGTTTTGTAATCAGCTTTGTAACAACACATTTATATCGGTGGTTTCCTGTTTTAAGTGAAGACTCCATTTATATGAAATTGCTGTAAAAATTTTTAGTAAAATGTTTTGCATTAAATGCTTTTATTTTCTTTTGAGTGCTTGTCTTTAACTGTTCAGCTGTCATTTCCAAGATCTTGACATTGCAGAGTTGATTGTCACACAAGGAAATGATTCATTCCTACTTTTTAAGATACTCGTAAGGAACTCTGGGATCTTTACGGATGAGATTACATCTTTGTTAAATCATAGGAAGTTCAAACTAGTTTGAAAGAATAATAGGGGGGTTTTGTTTTGCAACATTTTGCAGCGTTTAAGTTTGAAATAACACGTGTTTGATTCCTGGAACAGAGGATATGATGGTACTTTCCTCAAGCTGAGTTTCTTGTGTCTTATTGAAACTTCTTGCTCCTCCTGTGCTGGCCTTTTACTGATAAATTGTTATTGATCCTTTCTACCTAGCTTCTACTTCAGCACATTTTGAGTTGTCAAGTTCACAGTATTGCAAGAGCTGGAACAGGCAGTTTAATGAAATCTGTAAGAGTAAAATGCTTTTTTGTACTAGATTAAAATGGAGATTATTATGAAAGAATGGAGCTTTTGATTACAAGGAAGGCAACAGAGGTGTGGCAAGGACTCCTATTTCAGCGAGAGTCCTTGTTACCAATTGATAGAAGGGACAGTTTCCTCTCGCAGCAGCAGGCTGCGGAGATAACTACCCACTTTCCCTTTCTGCCCCAGCTTTTTGGCAGAGCTCACTGCAGTCCATGCAGGACCACTGCTGTGCAAAGTGCAGAAGGGACTGCTGCCCTTCCAGGCACTCCCTTTGCACTGCCCGTTTCATTACGATTTCCCACCATAACATTGGACACAAAAGAACAAACAATTTCGTGGCTTCTAGGAAGGGCTGAACGTAACCCTTTTAGTTCTGCTCTAAGCAGGGGTGAAGCACTTCAGCCTCCGTTCACCACTAGACCTGAATCCAGTTCTGTGGCTGGCTTGCTGGTGCTGCCTGCTGTTGTTGGTGGCTTCCAGGCTGGGAGACGCTGGCTCTGGCCGGTCCCCAGGGGCACGGAGGTTGAGCAGTTTGGCTGAGGCCATGTGCTGAGTCAGCAGCCGGGCTGAGGTTTGTACCGAGAGCCTCTGCACGGCACCGAGCACCATCGCTGCCCAGGCAGCCAGACCCTGCAGCAAATTTTTGCTCCAAGTTCCCACCTCTCTGCTCCTTCCTGCACCTGTACTTTTGCATACGTGGCCTATGTTTTTTTAACTTCAGCTTTTCTTCTGATCAACAGAATCCACAGGGACAACGTGACACAAAGTCTTCTCTAAAGGATGGAAAATGTTGAGTGGTATTGACAGGGGCACAGGGGTGGGTGCTCAGAGAGCAGGGCAGTGTGGTGTATCCCTCATTTTTACAAAACCTGGCTCTTTGCAGGGTGACTTGCAGAGCTTCCACTACCTGAGTCAGGAAAGGGGAGGAAGAAGGTGAGGCTTTGCTGAAACCTTTTCTGCCCCTTTCACCGCTCAGTTCTGCAGTAAGGACAGTGTGTTAAGGGAATACCCAAACCAGCTCCTGCTGTGATGGGAGGGATAGGCAGGAATTGTGCGGCCGTACTACAGGAACTCACTCCTGGGAACTGCTGTGCTATTTGTAAGCACATTTTTACATGTGTCTGACACTTTTCCAGTAAATGCGCTTAGAGAGAAAAAGTAGGATTTTAACCAGAGGCTGAAGTAGCTTTTGTCTGGCCTCGACTAGAATAAGACCAGCACTCTCTTACTTTGCATTGCTCCATACTCGAGTCATTTTGCTGAAGGCAGAGGCACTGGGTGACCGGTAAATTCATCATTTCCTGAGATCTGGCACTGTAGCAGCAAACTCCACGAGCACAAAACACCCTTGAGAAGGCGGTGGCGTGCAGTGGGGCTGGCAGCCGTGACCGCTCATTTCCATACAGCCGCACAAAGACATGGGGCTCACGGGAGACTCAGCTCTTCACCTCTGCTTTTTCTGGTGTGAATTCAGCCTGGCCCCTCAAGGACCATAGTATTGTCTGTGTGGGAAACAGCACTGATTGAATACTTCTCAAGCTAAACAGCTGCAAATCTGTTTCTGTATTTACCAAGAGAAAAAGCCCAAAATATTGTTGTCTAGTTTAATTTTGCCTGTTGCCCACTGGTTTGAATTGCTACAACCCGCTCTCTTGGAACCAAGAGCTCATACAAGCAATTGCTCTGCTTCAGCATCACGTGGTAGATCATAGTGGTACCCATCTCATGTGAGGCCACGAATTGTGAATAGTCAAACTGTGTTTCAAGGTCTCCAAGAAAATCCTGCTTCTCCCTCCAGCTCCATTCAAGACAGGGACCAGGCAAGGAGTGTTCCCCAGAGCCCAAGCCACCCTTGGCTGTAAGGGTGAGGGGCTCAATGGGGTGGAGCAGAGAAGTGCATGCAGAATTCGGTCCAGCGTGGCTTGGCTTACTTCCCATCTGTGCTAACTTTATCCCAATTTACTTCTTACTGTGAATTAAAAACCACTGAGGACATACATCTGCCAGGTACTGCTCCAGGATTTGTCTGTCATACCCTTTTGAACCTGAACAGTGGGCACGGGAAGATGTTCGGGCCCTGAACCAGCTGCTGTTGGGATGCTGTTGGTACCAGAAGCAGAGCAGAGCACAGCCAGAGGCGAATGGAGAGAGACAACCCAGAGGAGCCCTGTGATGATCGGTAGGATGGGGATGCGGGGAGGAAGGGCTGCTGGGTCTGCCAGGACTCTTCACCAGAACCTGGCATGCAGGTTGCAGCTACCAGACCCTTGAGGCCACTGCCATACCTGTGGGGCAGAGCAGCTAAAGCAGAGGAGATGAGAAATGCCCGGGGCTGTGTCAGTCCCCTTGGCCGGTGGCGGAGCTGCAGACATGGCCATGGCCACCCAGCTGGTGGGAGCAGCTGGCAGATAAACACAGCTCTCAGATGCTGGGTTATAAGTATCAAATATTTCTGGGATCCCCCCGCCACCCCTCACCAGCGATGTTTGGAAGGAACAGGATGCCGGAAACCTTGTGCCGGGAAGCAGCTTTTATAAGCAAGGGAGGAGATTTTTCCAGACAGCCCCCCAAGTTTCAACACTGTTTGGTTTGGAGAAGGCAAACAAACTAAATCTGACTGCACAGGAAGGAGGCGAGCAGCTGTCTGCCCTGACCGGCAACAGGTTACACCGCGCGACATGGCCGGGGATTTCTTGCTTCCTCCCTTTCTTCGGAAAGTGTTATTTGTTATCATGGCTGTGGCAGAGGATTTAACCGCCCTGTGCCTTGACTGTGGGGAAGGGGCCGGAGCCAAGGCTATGCTCAGAGCTTGGGGAACACAACCCTTCTGCTCTGGGACACCCACCTCCACGGCAGCGACGTCCAACCTCATCGGCTCAGACCTGGGTGTCCCCAGCCCTGCCACTCACAGGGACCAGGACCCCCGCTGCAGTGCAAGGCTGTGACCAAGCAGCGGTGCTGGGGGGGGGGACAACAGGGTGGCATCGCACCCTCCTGCCCTGCCACGCACCCACCCGTGTCCACCCGCCCATCCCATGCACCGCTTTAGCTCACCGATCTGGCACAAACAGCCAGCAGCAGGTTGGCTTCTCGGGCCTTCAACCCTGCAGCAGAAAACACCTCTAAAATGGCAAAAGGAGCTCGATGGGTGGATCAGAGAGGAGAGGGGATGGTCCCAATGGCAACAGCCCTGCTGCTCTGAAAGCCGTCGTGGCAGCTCAGTCCCTTCCCCACTCTCACAGCCCCCACTGCCCCCACGGCCTTTT
>NW_009630461.1:74822-76642 GCF_000690535.1 Cariama cristata
CGGGGGGTGGAAGCGGGGGCGGGCGGGCGGCGTCGCGGCGTTGGGGCCAACAGCCACCGCACGGCTGTTTGCGGCCAAGAGCGTGCATGAAAGTGCACATAGGGATTTTTAAATAAAAAACATGTTTTGACCAAGGGCTGGGGCACCCCATGGCCCTGGGAGGGATGTTCCCACTGAAGGGACGTGCGGCTGTTGGGGCCAACGCCGAGGTGGCTCTGAAAAGAAGCTCCTCGGTGCTGCTTGGAGCTGGTGGCAGTGGGATCGTGGGGGGAGAGCTGAGAGGGGGGGTCATTCTGCAGCGAAGCCGCAGTGGGGCTGGGGGGGCCCAACACTGCTTTGCTGCAAAGCCCGAACCACACTGAACTCAGCCCTCGTGCATCGCAGCGCTACCACGTTAGCATGGGGCATGGGGGGCTGCGGTGCGGTGGGGGGCCGCGCAGGGTGTCTCGGCGAGGCCGGCACTGACTCACCCTCCGCTGAGCTCAGGCGCTGCAGCCCGGTGACTTCATCCCCTGGAAATAGCAACCAAGGAGGAACCGTCGTCTCTCTGTCACCACCATACCCATACAGACACGGCCCCAGCCGCAGGAGCGGTTTGAGCCTCAAGGCAGGAGCAACCCCCCCGGTCTCACCCCCAGCCCGGACACAGCCCGGAGCTGCTCCGCGCGGGATGGGACAGGATGGGGCCCTGTCGCTGCACGGGGCCGACGGCATTTGACAGCCGTGCCCTGTGAGGGACAGAGCAGGATGCTGCTGCAGGGGTGGGTGAAGTCAAAGGGTTTCAAGGCCAGAGAGATCACGGCTTTATCTACCCCACCGCCTTGTACAGCCCAACAGTACAACTTGCACTCAAGCTTCTTCAATAATGGCTTCTTGGCTAAAACGTGGCTTCCAGAAAGGCATTGGGCCCTCTGCAAAGGCTTCCAGGGAAAATTAATCCTTCAATTCCCCCGGCAGCAAAGCAAAGTGATGGCAGCAGCCGGCAGTGACCCCAGCAGGGAACGGGTCCCCCCCACCTGCTCCCTGTCTGCAGGGGGTTCGTGCTCTTACCGGGGGTTGTACAGGCAAAGCACTGCCGGGGCTGCTCACAGCAATCCCCGAACAGCTCAACTATGGCTCTGCCATGAAGGCCAGGGGCGTTTGAGTTCCCGCGGGGGCACCCTGTGGGTCTCCAGCCTGGTCTTTCCCAAGGGAACAGTGCGGAGATGGGGGTCATGGAGCTGGGGCCAGGGTGGAGGGCTGAGGTGGGCACAAGGTGGGTGTCCCACAGGTGCGAGTCCCGGCGTCCAGAACAGGGCTGTGCCGCCTGCCTCGATGGCTGTGCCACGGGGCACACGGGAGGGTGCCCACGGGCAGGACGGGTGCCCGTCTGTCTGTTGCTCAAGGCAGGAGCAAGAGTTTTGCAAAGTCTCGGGGCTGCTGCGATGGCAGCACCAACTTTGCTCCCACCGGTTGCTGTTTAAAGGTCAGCAGGACTGAGGCAAGCAAGCTCAGCGCTTGCTGTCCCTCATCCCTCATGTACTTGTTTATCTGCCTTTGCCGTCATAAAAAGGAAGGAAAACCAGCCACCTCCCCCAGACCCCCCTGCTCCCTCCGCCGGGGCTCTTCCCGCAGATCTGGCCCGGGGGGTTGCATCTCTGCAGGGTTTTCTTCTATGCACGGCTCCAGGCTGGTTGTTTTGATATTTTCTGGTGATGGGGAGGGTGGAGGGGCATCACACCTTGCTGACTGCACCAGGCCCTGGGCTGACTGTGCAGGATGTGGCCCCCTGCAGCAGCCCTTCGCTGGCCGGGCTGGCATGAGCTGCTGCCGCCCGGACA
>NW_009630461.1:76673-77325 GCF_000690535.1 Cariama cristata
CCATGGTGAGGAAAAAACCCTCCCAAGCCCCACATCCCCAGGCTGGGAGATGCCTGCGGCAAGGGACCAGCACCTGCCTCCCCTCCCAGCACTGCTGGAAAGCTCTGGGGATTGAAGCATCCCTCCAGGCAGGTTTGGTCCCTGGCAGGGTTGCAAAGGGCAGAGGGAGCACAGAGAGCTCCAGGAAAGACTGGGATTGATGTCTCGGCCCAAGGGAGGGGGAAGCGGTGGGGATCGGGGTTGTACCTGTGGGACTGTGCACAGGGCAGCTTCCCAGGCCCCTCCGTGGTTCCCAACATCACGGAGAAGCCAAAGCTTCCCTTTTACGCAGAAAAAAAAAGGCTCATCTGCAATCACAGCAGGCTGCATTTGACAGCTCCTAACTTAATGGCTTTTAAAAAATAGCCACAGCATGTTTTAAACGCTGGTCGAGGTCTCCTCTACCCTTCTGCTGGAAAGCCTTCCAAGCTCTCACTTTTCTGATATTAGATACTTTCTCTAATCTTTGGCTTTCATTTATTACTGGCTAATTATATCTATTTGCTTTTGTGCCAACATTGTCCTTTAGCTTGAGTAGCTTTTTTTCCCTCCCTAATGCTTGCTTCCCAGCCCTATTTATAGGCAGCAATTGTATCCCCCCGCAGCTGCTGTT
>NW_009630461.1:77392-77933 GCF_000690535.1 Cariama cristata
CTTCCTCGAGCAGAGGGGGCTCAGCGGGGCGCCCAGCCGGTGCCTGGGTCTGGCAGAAACCAGTTGGGTGGCACCACTGGCCGTGATGCTTTGGGGCAGAAAGCCGGGGGCAGAGATGCGTGCCTCTGGAGAGCCCCATGGGGTTATTTTTTTAGGCAGTCCCATGGGGTTATCTTTTAGGCAAAGGCAGGCACTGCTCCAGGGTCCTGTTCGCCCTCCCTGTCCCTCCTACCCCATTTCTCTGCGGGGGGGAAAGCAAGCGCCCGGCAGCACCGGCAGCGTGGCCCACCAAGGCAGCCTGGGGAGTCGCGTGATTTCTATCTGCGCTTTCATCCGGGGATGAAAGGGATGATGGAAAACATTTGTTTTTATGATAAAAGCAATTGACCCAGTAGGAATCTGCCTCGCCAGGGCAGCCTGCAGCAAATCACGGAGATAAGGCATCGACACGCAGCAAACACCAAGTGCTTCCAAGCCTCGGAGCGGCTGCAGAGCAAATCCCTCCCCGCGTGGAAGGGAACCTGCGCTGGGCTTCCACGGC
>NW_009630461.1:78550-78760 GCF_000690535.1 Cariama cristata
AATTGCAAATTGATTGCAGCAGAAATGGCAAGTGAAGACAAATATAGTGCAGGCTGCCTGCAGGGAGAGCGCACAGAGGAAACTCTGGATGCTATTTTTGGTGCTTTGTCTCCACCACTTACAGTATTTCTAATCTTTGTTTCTCCTTGTAAACATGTTTGGGGTTGGGAATTTTTTCTTTTTTTTTTTTTTTTTTAAATTCCCTTTTTT
>NW_009630461.1:79093-80257 GCF_000690535.1 Cariama cristata
CCACTGCTCAGCACCCATGCACTCAGTTTCACTTGGTCCCAGCCAGGACCAGCAGCCACAGTGGCCGGATGGTCCCGAAACACAGGGGAACCCAGCTGGGTGCTGCGGGCGAAACACTCGCCCTGGAAGGGAGCAGCTCTGGGCGGCAAAATCGTAAAATATAAAATCCAGGCGTGACCGAGAGGGCGTACACTGGAGCCCAGCTGTGGGGAGACGGGGAGGGGAGCACTGGAAGTCGCTCAGGTTACTTGGCAGAGCGGTAAAACCTCTCCAAGTTATTGCTGTGCTTGGGGAGCCACGGCTAGGTGACACTGGGGAGATGTTAAAGGCTTTATGACACTGATGCCCTGAGCTTCCTAACTGCCGGCAACGATGGGGGACGCGGTGGCAGATTGCGGCACATCCCCAGGACGATCAGCCCCCGACACAGCGGCATCTCACTGACACGTGTGGCCGTGGGTGTGAGACACAAAGCTGCGGTTATAAATAAAGGAGCAGAAATGCTAATAAAAGTGACAAGCAAGAATGGGGAAAATCTGGGTTTAACCACAGAGTAGCAAAATAAAAGCAACTCATGGCAGGGCTGGCTGTGACCACAGGAGCCTTGGTCCTACACTTTCCGTGTCCACCTGGCAACCCTGGGTGTTTGCAGCAGCAGCTCGGGGGGACCATCACCTTCTCTGAGGATCTGGTGGTGTTTTGGACCGTGGGATAGGGTTTGTGTTTGCCTCATTAGAAGGCTTCTTGGTATAAGAAGCCGGAGATGCTCTTCGGCTGTCTTTTTACACATCCATGTTTGTGCAGACCCCATTTTGCCTTAATTTGATCAAGCTGCAATCTGGTGTTCACAAAAAAAAAAAATATATATCCCTCTATCATCTCCCATGTTCGCTTCTAAATAACATAAAACGCCCTGCTCCACCAGCATGCTGGATGGTGCTGGCATTAAAATAAAGATAACAAAAACAGGAAAAAGAAGTTGTACATCAGTGGCTCCTGCCCGCCCAGCACGGTGCAAGGCTAGCACGCAACAGCTCGGCATCGCCCACCCCAAGCTGGGGTGTGCTGTGGCTGAGAACATCCTCTGGGAAAAAAAATAAAATAAAAAAAAGAATTAATTAAAAAAAGACTTTTTAAAGGTTTTTAAGACAGACACCGTCATCC
>NW_009630462.1:0-26070 GCF_000690535.1 Cariama cristata
GGCCAGTTTCTAACCACTCTTCCACCAGCCTGCAACGCTGCATAGGATTTTTGTGGCCAAACTGTAGGACCTGGCACTTGTTCTTGTTCAATCTCATGCAGTTGGTCTCAGCCCCTTGATCCAGCCTGTCCAGATCCCTCTGCAGAGCCTTCCTACCCTCCAGCAGATTGACACTCCCACCCAACTTGGTGTCATCTGCAAATTTACTGAGGGTGCCCTCGGTCCCTGAGGGTGCCCTCGGTCCCCTTGGCCAGTTCATCTGTAAAGATGTTGAACAGCTCTGGCCCCAAATTGAACCCTGGGGAACATGGCTAGTGACCGACCGCCAACTGGATTTAGCTCCGTTGACCACAAGTCTCTGAGTCCACGTATCTAAGCCGTGAGCAGCCAATTTATTAAGGAGGATGCTGTGGGAGACGGTGTTGAAGGCCTTACTAAAGTCTAGGTAGACAACATCCACAGCCTTTCCCTCTACTAAGTGGGTCACTTTGTCATAGATGGAAACCAGATTGGTCGGGCATGATCTTCCTTTCATAAATCTATGTTGGCTGGCCCTGATCCCATGATTTTTCTGCATGTACTGTGCAATGGCACTCAAGATGATCTGTTCCATGACCTTCCCTGGAACTGAGATCAGGCTGACAGGTCTGTAGTTCCCCGGGTCGTCTTTCCGACCCTTCTTGTAGATGGGCATTACATTTGCTAATTTCCAGTCTGCTGGAACTTCTCTAGTTAACCAGGACTGCTAGTAGATGATTGAGAGAGGTTTGGAAAGTTCTTTTACCAGTTCTCTCATTACTCTGGGGTGAATCTCATCAAGGCCCATAGACTTATGAGACAAACCAATGTTGCTAAAGTAACTTGAAGTCTCCAGTCATATTTCAGCAGCAGACTATCGAGGCCTCCAGAACGTTCAGTGTACCCAGTAAGTGTTCTGGTAAGTTAGCAGTCTGATTTTCGTCATCATCAGGCCCTAAAAAAGTAATTTTCATCTTCAAATTTCAGTATTTTCAGCTGCTTCTCAGACCAACTTCATACCAAATCAATTATTTTTGTTAGTGTTTCCTTTTTTGTTAAACTGAAATAGTAATAGTTGTTCATCCTCAAGTGTTAATTGTTTTTTTGTAAGTATACGGTTTCATCAGAGTTGGAATATATAGTCTTAGAACCATAAAGTAGCCCAGGTTGGGAGGGACCTTGAAAGATCATCTGGCCCAACCTTTTGTGGGAAAGGGTTCATAGCTGAGATTATCTAGCACCCTGTCCAATTGCATCTTGATTGTCCTCCCTCCCTGCTGATATTGTTCCAGTGAATGATTGTCCTCACTGTAAAAAAATTTTAACTACTGGGATACTGTAATTAGGTCCCCCTTAGCCTTCTCTGCCTGGGAGAAGAGACCTAACTTCTCAGTCTTTCCACATAGGGCAGATTCTCCAGCCTTTTGATGATCTTATGGCCCTCCTTTGGATCTTCTCCAGTCTGTCGGCGTCTTTCTTGAGTTTTGGGGACCAGAACTGGACACAGTACTCCACATGCAGCCTGACAACTGGGTAGAACGGGATGATCGTGTCTCTATCTCTGCTAGCAATGCCCCTGTGGATGGCGGCCACGATCCGATCTGCCTGCCTTGCTGCAGCTGCTGCCTCACGTTCAGCTGGTTGCCCACCAGCCCCCCCAGGTCCCTCTCAGCAGGGCTGCTCCCCAGACACACAGATCCCAGCCTGGACAGGGCTCCTTGGTCATGTCATCCCAGGTGCAGGATCTTGCACTTGTCTTTGTTAAACTTCATACTGTTCTTGCTAGACCAGTCTTGCAGGCTGCCAGGTCTCTCTGTCAGGTGGCTCACCCTTCTAACATGTCCACCTCACCACCCAATTTGATATCATCAACAAACTTGGTGAGATTGCTTTCAATCCCATCATCCAGCTCAGTTACGAAGATGTTGAACAGCATGGGGCCCAGTATCAGTCCCTGGGGGACTCCACTTGTGACAGGCTGCCAGACAGAGTACAAACCGTTGTTCGCCACACTCTGAATGTGGCCCGTGTGCCCATTTCCTACCCATCTTGCAGACTACTCATCCAGTCTGTATCTTGCCAGTTTGTCCAGTTAATGTTAGTGTTGACATGTTAGCTGTATGTAATTATATTTGATGAAGTTAAGTATGTAACTACGTGGGACTATTTAAGACATTACAGTTTTCTGTTAAGGATTACTGTCATTGGCTCAGCAGGAGTGGGTGTATGTTTTTCTTATTAATAGCTACTTACAGATACTTGGACAAGGGATTCTTCTGTAAACTTCCCCTTGCAGAGTACACTGCTTTCTTTTCTGGAGTAGTTTCCAGAAACCATCTAGGTTTAGCCAACCTTTGATAATCTGCTCGGGAATCATGGTAATTCTGTGTAGATTTGTCTAAGAAGTTTTTCTGAAATTTTGATCTTTATTTATTGTTATTTATATGTCTGCCTCTGACTTTCCATAAAATTATGCGTGTGTATGTAAACATTCACCTGTACACAGGACACAGATAAAAGGCTGTTGGCTGTGGCTTACTCATGGTTATTTTACAGATAAATTGCATCATCTTTTTCTAGATAAAAAATTTAAGAGTAACTATAAATCAATCAATTCCTTTTTTATATTGCCATCTGTTAGTAGGGTAACACTGGAAATATTACAAGATTCAAGCTTGGATACTTGCTTAATCCAGAAGATTAAGGAATTGCTTGCATTATCTTGTTCAAACTGCACCTTTTCCCCAGATTTTTTCTTGCATAGATTTTTGTTTTCTAAGCATATGTGGAGATATTTTTTTTTGTTGTTCTTTCCACTCCTTGGCAATAAAAGGGTTGCTAGCGAAATGTCTTTATTCCTCCAAAAGCACAGTGTTTCCAAGCCTGTGTAGTAATCATCCTGTTCTATATTAAACTCTAGAAACAGTTTTGTTTTTTTTTCTTTTCTTAGTTGTATGCACTGTTCCTTGAGTCATGCTGTTGGACTTGTTGTGTATGGATTGTACTCTCCAGGTTATATTCCCCCACTGTTTTTCCTAGTGCATGTGGGAGCGATTGGACATCTTTTAATTCAGGCATTGTACCTATCTATGATTTCTAGCATGTAACTGTCAGGGTTTTCTTGTTACAGAAGCAGTTATCTAGCCACGGGCACAATGCACCTCTCTAGGGAGGCATTCCAGCTTGCAAGAGGAGGTGCGAGTGGAGCACAAACCAAAAACCTGTGCTTGGTTAGAGCGGGTGAGGTGCGAGAAGGAGGAAGGTGAAGGAACCTCCGGTACATTTAGTGAGGTTAGTGGCAGATAAGATGAACAACATCTTAGAAATTCCTTAATTATTGCCAAAGAGCATCTGGTGATTTGTGTAGCAGTATTAGCATTATTTCTGTAGTAGTTATTCTTAGTTCAAACAGAAAAAGGCATATTTTTGACCTGAGGGCACAAGTAGGAAGCATGTAAAAATAGGAAGTTTCTTGCTAAAAATTTTAATGAGTTCCAGAATTCACTTCCTAAGCTGGTCCTTCAGTAAGAAAATGCAGACTGTTTCAAGAGCCATTTTTCAGCCAGTTTACCTATATTTCACTGGCTTTTTAGTGGCCCTTGTGAAAATGAGATAGGTAATCAGTCATCTTTTCAGTAAATGTATATCAGGTAGGATTGGAAGAAATCTTTTGACTGTGTTGGATATTACACTGTTGTCACAACTCTGTCTCTTTTAAAGCTTATAGCATTGTTTGTTACAGCAATTGAAACTTTTAGAACTTTCCTTAGTGAAGTTAATTAAATGTATTCCTTTTTAACTATATGCTTATCTTGCTCTTTCATCTTTGCATAGTCCTTTTGCTAAGATGTGCTGAGGTTTTTGGTTGATCCGTTTTGTTCTAACCCAGAGTTGATGTAAACTCTGCTGAAAGTGTTTTTACAGCTTGTTTTGGAACTGTGTGTAAGTCCCACAGTTAATAGGTTGGCACAGCTGCGGTACTGAGGAATGCCAGTGGTAGTGACTTTTCATGTTAGTTGGCTGGTTCCTAGTCTTGAAGTGCAGCACGATTCAGTTTTCCATATGCTGTTTCTAAGGGGTTTTGGAACAGTCAAATGAGAAAAGCAGAATTAGTCTTCATTAGGCTTACATGGGTCTGCTTATGTGTATTGTACTGCCTCTTAGAAGAATGCATAGGATGCAGGAGTAAAAACTCCTCCCTCCCTTTCCTACAAGACACTCCTGTGTAACACTCAATTTCATGCATACTGGACAAGTAACACTTAGTTGGCTTCAAGTTACTTTCAGCTTTTGTTTGATTATCTCAAAGATGCATCCAGTGTAGTAGTTGGCACATGTTTGCAGAGCTTTTTCTGGCACCGAGTACTTTGTGATGTGGAGAACTGCAAAGGCTTGTTCAAAAATTGTTAAGTACTGAATAGTAACTAACAAGACAGAAGAAGGATGTGAATTTAGTGAAGTCTGAGTGAAATTTACCTTAATTTAATCTCTACGAATAATCATAGAATCATGGAATCATTCTGGTTGGAAGAGACCTCAAAGATCATCCAGTCCAACTGTATACCCAACACACCATGCCCACTAAACCCACTAAATCATGTGTCGAAGCACCACATCTAAATGTTTTTTTGAACACCTCCGGGGATGGTGACTCCACCACCTCCCTGGGGAGCCCGTTCCGATGCGTAAATGTGCATAAAGGAAGTAATGCAACCTTACAAATCTGACAGAGATGGGGGTTAAAGAATAGAAAGGCAGAGTCTAGATAAAAATGTTAAAACTAAGAAGTGAAACTTGAACAGTGAATATCAGCATCAAGTCTTTGGATGGAAGGCTTGATGTGGGGGGATGGTTGGTGTTAACAGGATAAGAAGAAACAAATAAAAATACAGGATATTTTGTTGTGTTGTGGGTTTTTTTCTGCTCTGTCTTCATGAAAGTGTATTTGAGATTTCTGTGTGGCATTTGAAATGGAGGATTTCCCCAGTTCAAGGTAGTCATCTTTGCTCTCTTTTGCTTCTAGTGGGAACAGAGCTCAGGTAGTCTCAGGAGGTGATAACAAGAATCTGTAATATGTAAAAGATACTAAGGCAGAGACTGAATTGATAGGAGAGGAGCTCTGACCATGACTCCTAGTTCTCCATTCTTCTTACGGGTTTTGCTGAAACAGCAAGGTATGGCTAAGAAGAGCTTTGAGTGAAGTGGATATGGCATTTGAAGACTGTTTTTTCCTGTGCATCATAACTTTTTCTAGACAGAAAAAGAGAGGTCTGCAGCTATTATCAAAATCTACATTTGTGCTAAGTTGCTGAAAAACACTTTTACTCCTCTTCAGCACTTTCTCCTGCGTTCCCCCTTCCCAAACCTACTGTATTCCTAAGTAAAAATTGAAGCACACTCTAACAGCAGAATCTTTTAGTGGAAGAACAAAGCTTTGTAATATTTGCTTTTCCCACATGTAAAAAGGAAATATGTAAATGAAAGGATTTGGTTGAACAATGTGACATACTTCCACACACAATAGCAAGTGCCTCCTTCTAGATGGTAAATTCACCATCTGCTACCCACTACCTACAGGCAACCTGTGCCTTGCGTCGACCTTGTGGTGTGTCCATGTTGAGGACCAGAAGTCTGGTTGATTTGTACTGTGAGCTTCCTAACGGGATGCTGTGTAAAAAGTAGAAAGTGCCTAACAAGGGTAGTGTATCTGGTTGTCTGGTACCCAGCATCTTCCATGAGCGGAGGAAAATTAAGAAGCTGTTGTTTGCGGCCCAGAAGTAACAGTGCTAACTGCAGTGCAACTCATTTAATTAGGTTCCTGACTTGGCCATGGCTGTAATGTAGGGACCATTCTCCTGCACAGCTGTGTGTTGCTTGTGTGGATATATAACCTGTTTGTAATGTTGTTGTCTGTGTTCTGTTTGCTGTAATTAAGATTGTGATACATAGGGTTGGAGTTTTGAACATGCTGCTTTTGATTTAAACTGGCAGATGGGAGCATTTTCTTGCACAGCTTCTGACTGGTTTGTGAAACATGGAAGCCTATTACTGGTATTTTCTTAGAAGCAAAATATAAAGGTCGCAATTTAGGTAACAATTTTACAAGTTTGTTACAGCAGTGAAATGGGTGGTCATGGAAACAACTACCTAAATTGCGATCTATATGATTTGGTAAGACATTTTATAGTTGGATCACTCCATAACATTCTGTTGCAAGGCTACTTGTGTTTTCTCTTCTTATGTGTGTCATAATAGCTATTGTATTGTCAGGGCGCTGGCTGCGATTCAGAATGTCATTTAATTATGTTTGCTGAAAACGCTGTGAAAATAGTGGATTGTCAGCATTTAAAAAATTGCAAAGTCAGTGTTAGAAATACAAAAGCATTGCTAGGTAGGACTAGGCTAGCAAACAGAGGTGACTGACTAGAAATGATAGAGATCTTGTCTTTGGCAATGACGGAGGATATACATCTAAGTGGCAGTGAGTTATGGTTTTGAGTGTGTGCATTTGATAAATCACAGCCACAGGGGCAACTTTATATTTACAAACAGCTAGGCAGCTTTTTTATTTGATATCTTCCCTTCCAAACCTTGATTCGTTTTGTGAGACTTCTAGTGCACTGTAGGTAGGACTCCCTTTTACCTCTGTTCGGAAGCTGTATTTAGTGTAAATCAAGAGATCTGGTTAAGCATTGCTTCTGACTGTGAGCACATTAAACTTGAAGCTACTACCGTTGCAAAATGCTGTTGTTGATCTTGGCCTGTAAAACTCAAAACAGTGCAGAGCTTCCAAAGAGGGAAAGGTAGTTTCTTGTCATGTATTTTTGCAGAAATGCTGAACTCAAGCTTAATTGAGATACCTGATTGAGGGTTAAAGCCAGAGGATATAGGATTTATTTTATTTCAGAATTTATGATAGCCTGGTCCTATCATTCAGAGTGTTCTGCACTCTTTGTTCTCTGATGAAATTACAACAAGTAGGGCAGGTTCTGTGGTTAGTCATTTCTGTTGTGCTTTCTTTGGGTAACACTGAGTATTGGATGGATCTTCCTTTATAATTGATAATACAGTGTAAGTGATCTTAACATTTTTCACTAGTTTGAATTTGTACTCAGTACATTAGCCAGTATTCACCGAAGAATTGATCTATGGATGTATTTCAAAGGAAAAAAATCCCACAACCTTTTAACTTCTAGAAGTGTTAAAAAAAGGATAATGCCACTCCTCTAGCTGAGCACTTGATATCCTTAAATCAGATTGAGTACTGCAATTTAGTAAAATAGTCTGTAGTATTTGTTATCAAACTACTTGAAGGTAATGATGCAAAGTTGCAGAGTGCATCTTCATATAAAAGTGAAAACAGGTGATAGCTGGATGAAATATAGGACGTGTACTTCTAAAAGTCAAGTCTTTCAACACTCTTATGCTATATATTGCTTGAATAAAGTGGTTCTGTCTAGTGATGAAACTGCACCCTGGAGAAATGCAGGTATTTCTTGACAAGCATTTCACATATTCTAATAGTATCTTAAAAGCTTTTACTTAATTGTGTATCCTGTTTTTTAAAGATGTGTGCTGTCTACAGAGGCTTCCTGGGGATATCACTTTAGCTGTTTTCTGCTATCAGTGCTCAATATTGACTGTTTTACTTCCATTTGTATTTTTGTATCAGTTGGTAGTTAAATTCAGTGTTAATACTTACTTCTCTAGCTAGTGGTAGAGAGTAATTTGTGCGTTACGCTAATGCATAGTGAGCTCTAAAATCCAGCATATTATCTGTCAGCTGTTAATATTTCAAATATGTGCTCAGTGACTCTGAATTTAATTGTACCCAGAAGTTAGCTAGGTATTTTTATTTCTGAAAACAAAGCAATGGGGGAGTAAATAATTTTTAACCCTGCTTGTACTTCACCATGTAATAAATGTCTTCTATTAGGCTTAATATAAAACTGTTGAACAGGAGGGAATATATATTCAACATTAGAGGAAGTGACCTCCAATATGTGGCATATACCAATAATACACGTTGATGTCACTGGCAAGGTGGGTGTCCTCTTTGTTCAAAGCTTCTGGTCTTAAAATAGGAGCACCCAAGTTTGTGCTATTACTGTAGGACATCCCGGTCTCTTACAGAAAAGTCAAACGTTTTGTTTGTGAGTAATCCTGCCTTTTTGTTTTCCTAGTATATTTTTTTTATCAGTAATTTGCATTCTCACTAGCACTCCCACCTTCCCCGTTTCAAAAGTGTGCCTTTAAGTTTGGCATTGTAACGCATTGTGTCTCTCAATAGAGTTAAGATTGTTTTTCTCAAGTGGGTGATAAATAGGAACAAATACAAGCTTAGTGAACCTATTGTTAGTTTAAAATAGGCTTCATGGAATGTTCGTTTGAAAGAATTTCTTGATCAGGAAAGTTTCTTGGGTCTCTAGGGGATTTGTTATTTTGTGAAAGTCGGACTATCCAGAAGAGCAAAGCCCAGTTGTTGTGACAAGTGCTGGGAGTGAACAAACTTGGTTTTCAGCCACGCTGTGCACACTGACAAGCAGAAGATTTCATCCTGCATACTTCGAAATAGAGAGTCTTGATTTGGTTTCATTTCCTAAAGGACCTTCCCGGTAGGAATGGTGTGATCCATTTTTTTTCAGACTGTCTTTAAGTGACAGGTTTCCATCCGCAAGGCTGCCTTGCTCTGGAATGGGATGAGTCGGGATCTCACTAACGTAATTTGGCATACAGCAACCTCAAGTGCTATATATTGTACAGACACAACAGCGCTTTTTCTGGTTTAACTTGTTTTGATCAGGATGAGGAAGAGAGTCAAAGGAGAGCTATACTAGCAAGTGCATGGCTTTGCCAGAGTAAACTATCTATGCTGGTGCTGCTTCTGCTCGTATACATGATGTTTATCGGTTTAGTCTATCTGATTTTCATTCTGACAAACCCTCTTGAAACTTTTGCTTCCATTTCTTAGAAAAAAAATGTTTCTGGTCAGATTTTATCAACAACCCAACTATTCACTTTTTTTGGAACTGTAATTTGTGCAATTTTTGGTATTCTTGCGTATATTATCTCAAAAGGTCATTTACATATCGCTTCCAAAATGCATTTTTGTGACACTTGCAAGACATATATGAACTGTTAGAACTAAAAGGCAAACGGTCTGAAGTGGTAAAGGATTTAAATTGTCTAAAACAATGGTTGTATGGAAGCTGATGTTTTCCTGAGTGTAGAAATTAAAGATTGAATTAGGCAGAGTTAGTTGGTGGATATAGAGCTAATAAATTATTACAGCATGTAGCTTCGGAACATGCTGTGGCTTCGTGGAGATGATGAGAACAATGCTTGGCTTTATATTTGAATGGTGCTGTCCATTGCTGCTTTTTTTTTTAAAAAAAAAAACCTAATACTTGATGATTTAGAGTAGAACAAGTCTTCTGACAAAAGCTGTGTAAATAAACTGAGGTAAGGCAAATGAATGCTTGAATGGTAACAGTCTAACCTTTAATTTAGACTGAAATGTTCCTTTGTCATATTTTGCAGTCTGATTTGCCGTGCATCTGCACTTGCCTTTAATTGATAGGGTACGCACCGTGATTAGGCAATACTATTTGGCATCTGGATGGTGACTGCTGTCATTCCGGTTCAGCGCAGGCTTTGCTACAGCAGTGTCTGTGTCAGCTGAGAAAGAGGTTGTTATAATTCACTTATCAATTTATGCTTTTGGAAAATCCAGCCTGAACTGAAGCCTGTGTAGGCTTAAAATATAATGGTCTTCCAAGTCAGATCTTACCTCTGTTTCTGTTTATTTAAAATAAACAAATTAGGAGGGGAGAGAAAAGCTGATGATATATATAGAGCCTCTGCCCCTTGGAAAGGTTCGTTGGGAGAAGCAGGATATCTGAAAAACTATGCTATCTTAAAAATATTGGGAATAAGTAAGCTGGGAGGTTGAACATGTAAAGATGTCATAACTTTGAAACCAAAAGGAGTCTGGAGTTACATCAGTTTTGACTGAAAGCTTTTCTTAGTTTCATAAATCTATTCTGTGAGAATAAACAAAAGCCTTAAGTTCTAAGGACACCCATTGATACTCTCTTTTTCAGGTGGTATCATGGAAAACTTGACAGAACAATTGCAGAAGAACGTCTTCGACAAGCGGGAAAACCTGGAAGTTACCTTATTCGAGAGAGTGATCGGAGACCAGGTTCATTTGTGCTTTCATTCCTTAGTAAAACAAATGTCAATCATTTTAGGTGAGAATTAAATGTTTTATTTTAACACACTGTAATCTGTTTTGGTTTTAGAACACAATAGAATACAAACAGAAAACAACTGCTGTATTATAATTGAATATTTTTGACTTTTTATTCTTGCATGATACAGCTTTTTACTTGTGTTTAATTGTTTTAAAATATGCTGCTTAAAAATTACTTTATAGGCTAAAGAACAGATATGTGAGGAAACCATCAACATCTGGATAGAGAAGCCTGTCTACAGCAGTTGCGAATAGATGTAAAACAACATGCAGGTTTCATTAGACAGTTAAGGAGACTGTTTTGAATCTCTTCTGTAGTAGCCGTTGTAGCTCACAGGACATACTTAAGGTCCTAGCACATCTGGTTGCTTCTGTACTTTTGAGGGAAAACCCCCCAAAAAAAACAAAACCCAAAAAACCCAAGAGGAAACAAAGTGATTATGTATTTAATAATCCAAAGGTTTGCTGGAAGCAGCTTCCAGTATGTGTTAGAATTAGTTGTTCTAAATACAAGTAGCTCTTTATCCAGAATTGTAACTAGGATTATTTTACCATTGCCAAACTGTGTGCATTAGTAAATTCGTTTATTCTTTAGTGTAAATGAGATGTATTCTGAGAAGAGCTTGCAGGTTGTTCAGCAAGTGGAGTGCTGCAGTGTTAATGATCTTGACAAAACAGGAAAGCAAATGTTTCTTCAGCAGTAAAAAGACATCTTTGTCAGTTGTCTTAATAGCAACAAAGAAGTTTAAAGCAAACTCTTCATCTTCTGAAAGTGGGAGTTATCCAGAATACCAACATATGAGCCACCATGTGCATGGTTTGCAAATGTAGGGAATTTTTGGTTTCATCTACTGTTTGATGAAGTGTGGTTCAGAGGTCCTGATCTACCATTGACAGGAAGGCATAATTGTCTTAAGTGCAGACAATATAGCACCCAAATAGTACCTTATGTTTGGATCTTGGCATCTGAGCTACCAGTTTCAGCTTCTCAGCTATGCTGATACTCGTTTGGGAACTGACTACTGTGTGGCAGTGGCAGAAAAGCAAATTGTGCTAATACTTGCTTTCTTCTGCTGTTTTAGAGTCCTGGGTTTTTTTTAATAATTTCTCCTTTTGAAATCGGTATTCAGCAATTGACTATTGGTTGATGCCCACCATAAAAGTGTTTCTGGCATCTCAGGTAGAAAATAGTCTAATAATTTGTGGTTCCTGAAGGAAAGGGTCCTTACAGTATTTTCAAACCTTAAAGAATCTTTCATTCAAAGATCTGTAAAACACACAGGGATAAATATCCAGAGGGAATTAGTTTGTTAGTTAATACCGTTCTTCAGAGATTGGACATGTGTTCAGTTTCATTCTTTGACTGTCAAGTGTATTTTTTTTTTTTTTTGGTTATTGGATAGGCAAGCGTTACATTCAAGAACATTGTCAACCTCAGGAATGTCAGTCTTAAAGTAATTTCAAGCAAATATAGGGATGAATCTCCTATGTCCCTCAGAGCAGAAGTGCTGTTTCCACCAAAACTTGATCTTTGCCAATTGCAGCCTACCAAAAACAGGCGAAACTTCCATTGCTAAAAATGTCTGTCATATTTTGTTTCCGAAAAGTGTTTTTTTTCACATTAAACTTTTCTTAGATTTCTATGCAACTGAAATCCCAACATTGGAGATAAAGTTCCTTAAACTCTTTTAATTCTTTTGCTGCTCCTTGAAAGTTGCATACAGGCATATATGATTGTGCAGGATGTGATTGATTTATAGCATATGAATCTGTCGAAACTAAATCTTTTTTTCACTGAAGTGTTACCATTTTTGGTGAGTCAGAGTTATACAAAATAGTTTGAAGAAAAATATTGATCTTTTAATCTTGTCCTTCAGAATTTTCTGTGATTGCAGGAGTCTTTCTGTATTTGCTAGCTCAATGTTCTGAAGAAAGGTTACATTTAAGCTTGATGAAGTAATAACCTGAAACACTAAATTTCATTTAGAACCTAATCTTTATTTAATAATTTACCAAGGAATCTTACAGAAAATATGCCAAAAAATCGGGCCTATGTCCTTAAAGTTATATTGTTTTCTGACTCCCCTTGCAGTGCTATATGCTTAAAAAACTTTAAAATTCATCTCTGAAGATTCATCTTTGTATACATGTTACATCCCTGTTTGGGAGAAATACTTTAGTTCCAAAGAAGTGCCTGAGAAGGACGGTTTTTGGGCAGGATCAGAATCATTAATTTTGTTTCAGAATACTGACCTGCTAAAGAAAAAGAATTAAAATGGGAGAAACTGATAAATAGTATATTCATTTGGGATGAACGATAAGTTTCTTGGCAATTGAGTGTTTGGGGTTCCTGCCTCCCCCTGCTTTTGTTTATGAGTTCTTCACAAGCTTTGTGAAGAGGTCAAACATGAAGTAGAACACTAAGAGGATTCAAATATGTTTATTCTTGGCACTTAATTTATTTTGAAATATCCTTAAGATGATTTGTCTCTCTTCTGGAAACTGGAGAGATAATTAACATGAGCTTTTAGATTTTTAATTTTTTTTAGCAACAGAATTTGCTTAGGTAACAATTAGTTTTTCAATTTCTTACATTTTTGTAAGAATGCAAGTGAGCTGCTGCTCAGGACTCCTGTCTGATCTCTGTGCTGCTGGAAAAATTCAGATCTTGATGCCATTGATCTACATAATGTGACGATTTGTTTGGATTGTCTGGTCAAAAAAATTAAAGTTGTTTCAGATTAAGTACTTCTTCACTTTTGCAGATGACTCTTGAGTGTAACAGGAATGTTTTAAATCCTATTAACTCTTTTACCTAAATAAATAATTTAACTGCTTTTAGAATTTGTATTGACTAGCAATATGAACAGACGTGATACTTCCAGTTTTTGATATGATAATACATTAACAAATCTCTGTACTTCCAGGAGAGCACAACCCTTAAAGAATAAAATTAACAGTTTTGTAAGAATTGTTTGTTGTGTTAAACAACTGAAATACTTTTGTAAGTTTTATTCCTATTAGTTAGCAAATTTTTAAATTGAGTATAAGGAGATAGTTTGATTATTCTAAAGTAATTTCTTAACTTTTAATATGGATGCTAAACGAACAGTAAGAAAGTGACTAATTTTTGAAGGTGTTTGTTTTCTCCATTGTATAATCAGTGCAGTTATTGTTAAAATATTTTAATACTTTGTTAAATTTCTATAAGCCTGTCATAAAAGGTATATTGTGTCTACCAGTGCTTTATCTCAGCTTTCCGGACACTCACAATTCTATTTTTCTGTTTAATTACATTTAGTTCCAGCAAATGTATTGGCTTTTTTTGTGAATCAGCACTTCCTTTAGAGTGTTAAATTACTGGTATATCATGTGATATATATGTACACAATTATTGATGAAATATTCATTAGCTAATATTTAGTTGCATGTTTGTAGAGAACTTGTAGTATTGCATTTTGCTGAATGTAGACACTGTTTTAAAAATTAAACATTATCCTGATTTTCTTAAAAAATGGTAGCAAAATTTTTCTTATGTCAAGATTCTTTTTATTTTATGAACAGGATTATTGCCATGTGTGGAGACTATTACATTGGTGGACGTCGTTTTGCTTCACTCTCGGACCTAATTGGTTATTACAGTCATGTGTCCTGTTTGCTGAAAGGGGAAAAGCTCTTATTTCCAGTAGCACCTCCAGAGGCAAGTAGTAAAATTTTTATAGTAAAATTTTTAAGTGTCATTTACTTAAATGTTGGTAACTTTAATCACCATTCATAGTTTTCTTTGGAAAAAACATTGTAGGAAATTTCCTCTAGTTCTACATAGACTCAGCATATGTTGAAGTCTAATATAAAAATGCATTCTTACTGATACAAGTTAGCATTTAAAAAAAATTGCTGTTTAAAGAAAATGTATAATGAGAAAGCTAGATGTCAGATGTTGCAGTTGTCTTCAAATGTAGTAGTAGCATTGTAAGTAGACATAGCTGAAGAGGAAAGTATGCAGTTCTTGGCTAGTAAAGAGCACCATTGTAATGTAACATTTGCTGTTTGGGATATTTTGTGTATCTAACAACAGTTTCAAAATACACATCCTGGAAATAACCAAGATTTCTGAAAATGGAGCTTCTTTCACATGCACATCCTTAAAACAATATAAGTAATTAAAATGAAACAAACCACTGCATAATGCCCCCTCCCCCCCGCCCCCCCCAACCCAAAACCTAAATAAAAATATTTCTGAATGTTAAACTTCTGGAAATTTCCACTCTAAGTGGAAGAAAGTTTAAAAGTATGCTTCTATGGGAATTACCTTACTGGTGATTTATTTTGAAGATGATAAACATACATTATCTGTCATGCTAGAAGACAAAACAAAATGAGAGCTCTTGTAGCTAACTGTATGAATTACGCTTTCCTAGCTCTCTGTGGTTTTGAGCTTTGAAAATTTAAAACTGGGAAGGGGGATATAAGTGATTGTTACCAGTCCTTTGCCTCAGAATAGCATAACACTGGGAAGAAGGATTCTACACTAGAAAGAGAAAAAGGTTCTATCTTTGCTCTCTTCTCTTAAATTGTAGCCTGTGGAGGACAGGAGGAGAGTTCGAGCAATTCTACCTTACACCAAAGTGCCAGAAACTGATGAAATAAGGTATGTTTTAGTAATAGTAGCAGTTGCTAAATTCTCAAGAGAATTTATAAATATTAATGATTTAAGTATGTGTTCATATGCAAATACTGTCCAGTTGCATCTTAACACAGTTAGGTTAAAGGATGATGCCTCTTTAGTTTTTTTTGTTGGAAATACCGCTAAGACTTTTTATTCTCGATATATTTGTTTGTATTAATTGTAAGGGAAGTTACATTAGGTTTATAGAAGCGAAATCAACAATGTTATAGTTTTGAAGGACATTTTATGAAACACTACGTTTTTCTCCAAGAGGGTAAACTGTGTGCAAAGGAATTCAGTGCAGAAATGTTTCACGTGAGTGTGTGAAATAACTGAGCTAGGCTTTTTTTCCTGAAGTATCACAGAATAACAGCAGATAAATAGTTCAAGCCAAACCAGTTCTGACTAATAGAAGGAGAATGTAAGCATTGACTACTCATAAATGGAACAACATAGTTTTAAATGCCTTCTTTGAAATAAGAAAAAAAGGGAGCAATGTTAGAAAAGCTTTGCCTTTAATGTTCTAGTATTCCTTTTCTTACCTGCACTTAGAAACTAGCTGACTATTTTTTCTAAGTTCTCTTTACTTCTCTATCTGTCAGATGGAGCGAGAATGATTCTCTCTTCCCTTGCCTTCTCATCTCTCCCTCCTTTTGGAAAGAGTCTGTGTCGGACAAATGATACTTTAAAATGTGTAATCTCCCATAGTTTTAAGATCTTAAAAAATTACTGAATTGCAGACTGTCATCATTTAAGGCTCTTTAAAAGAAAGGTCCAAACCAGGACACAGGCCTACCTCTCATTCTCATACTTCTCTGTTAACTGTTACCCCCTTTCTAACAATGGTACCTCAGTGATTTCTTAGGGATTGTCTGTACTCCCCACCTTTCTTGCATGCTATGTGGAAAGGAAACAAAACCAACAGTTCGATATCCAATAGAAAAGCATGTGGTCTTTCAGATGGAAAACTAGGAGGATTTGAAAGAGATTTGTAGTGATTGCTAATTTCTCTAATGAGACAGTCTTGAGTGTGATTTAACACACCAGTTGAATTGGGAGTTGGCTTGATTTGGGGACTATTAACCTAAGATACAGAGAAGGGTATACGATGGAAATTTATCCCAAGACTCACAGTCCAGTCCTATCTGACCTCTGTAAAGAATTCTGTGAGGATATTTGTCTTTGAGATTATGTGTTTCTAAGCAGATGAGAAGGTGGTAAGACAGGGAAGGGACTCTTAATAGCATATTACAACAAAGACCTCCTAGTATGTGTAAGAATAAAAAGATTGAGTCCATTAAGTGCCTTATTGCACCTACCAACTTAAGAGGAAAAAGCATTTTACTAGATTACTATCATAACAAAACTCTTAGAAAATTACACCTTTTCTCCCTTTTTTAGGATACAGGTAAAATGCAAAGTTCTGTGCTTGGGTTTTGAGATCCACATGGCTAAAATAGTTCTGTTCATGTCATAACTGGGACCAAAGTTTTCAGTTTGTTCTAGGTCAAATTGATATGCTCTTGAAGACTTTATGCCTTTCAGAGAATCTCGACTTGAAATTTTAGTATCATAGTTAATATTTAGAAAGTTTGAAGTATTACAGGGTTAATTTCAGCCTGTGTTCCATGCAGTAACTGACTGTATAGTTTTTTGTAATGGAGCTGAGGGAGGGTGCTGTTGCTGTCTGTCACCCGTTCTTAGGATTTAGGTTCATTAACGGCTGAATTTATTCTGTGTTTTCAATAGTGGTTTGTTGTTCTTTAATTCTTGCTGTTTGCTTTGTGCTCGAGTTAATGCCTTTTCTGTTAGCCTCCTTCAAATGAGAGAAATACCGTAGAAATTTGCTACGTAATTTTGGACTGAAATAGTAGTTAATGAGCTTCAGTACTTTATTGCTGTTCCCTGTAGCCGGATGTGTCATCAGCCTTGATTGAGAAGTCTTGCTGTGCTACAGTGAAAAATTTTCATGTGATCTGAGTTTGAGATAACACTGAAGGAGTAACTTACACTGACCTTCCAGAAATGAAACTCCTTAAGACATGTTAATGCTTCTTATTTGTGCTTTTCTTGTGGGTAATTGCATGACTTCTCTGGTAACTGTTCTGCACTCTCTTTGTAGCACTTGTCTTTGTATGTGAGAACATAAAAAAATAGATATTCCAAAGGCTTTTGTTATACAAGATTAGTTTTCAATGAAAGGAGTAGTATTTTCTTATAGGCTATTAAGAGTATCTCTAGTTATTGTACTTGTGTTTAGTATTTGACCCTCTTGACAAAAGAACAATATTACTATCTTTTAATATTGTTGTGGTGTTATGTTTTGTACGTCCTTAGCACACTTTATAAAGTTGACAGCACTGCAGTGTGTATTAGATACTAAACATAAATCAAAAGTATAAATACTTATATATAGTAGCCACTTAAACGTGAGGAAAAGTGCACATGGTGTGCTTGGGGTATCAATTAATATATTTTTCACAAACAGGTTTTCTCAAATATTTTGTGGAAATTATACTCAAGAATTCATTGTGTTCATTAAACTTTATATTATGATTGTATCTCTGATTTAAATCTTGCTGTAACCCTCTTCAGTTTCCTTAAAGGAGACATGTTTATTGTCCATAACGAATTGGAAGATGGCTGGATGTGGGTTACAAACCTACGGACAGATGAGCAAGGTCTTATTGTAGAAGACCTGGTAGAAGAAGTGGTAAGTAATTTTTATATTAAAATTTCTTAAATGAGTGAGATTTTTTGGTAAAATAATATTGAAATAAACCGAAACTAGTGACATTTAATTGCCTGTTTTCTAGTTAGGTACTTTTCTAAACCTACTAATTGGACGTACTTGTTTTAAAATAGAATAACAAACCTTTAAGCCTAATTCAGTATCAAAAAAGTGCTTATTCACATGTCCAAAGAGAAGCACAAATGAATGGTACTGTAAATTTACTAGTCAGTTTCCTAAACTTGACTGTCCTGGTGAAGAATCTGCTACTCATTTAGTTGCATTTCTTTTTTGTATTTGCCATGAAATGTACACAAACTGTACAGAATGTGATTTTGCATTGTGATCGGTCTTCCTCTTTTCTTAAGGATGAAGTGTGGGTTAAAAATGTGTTGATGAGTTAATTATACCTAGGAGGGCTTGTGTGAGCTCAGGAAGCTAACCAGGTGACCTGTAGATAATTCAGTTACTGTAGGGGAGCAGGTGGTTTAATATACTTCAGAAGGAAAAAAAAAAAGTTTTATTGTTTGTTTTTTTTTTTTAACAAGCTCAGCATTGCTTTAGAATCAAATATTATCAAATATTTTTGATAATATTTTCCTGCACAGTACATGTCTTTTGCTAATAGCAGTGTTACCTACAGATGCTTCTCCTAGATCTGTGTCAGGATATGAATGGCTAAATTGAAGTGGCAGTACTAGACTATTGAACTGTAGACTGATATATCAGTGGTCAAGTTAACCTTAGGAAAGCTGAAATTTTCAAAAGTTACCACCTCTAAAGAAGAACTTGAAACATGACAGAAGCAATCCTCTGAAATAACATATTTTGGCTGAATTTCCACTTAGTGAATGAAGAGGAAAACTTCTTTTCATAGAACTGCAATAAGCCCTTTAGTTCAAAATGTCTTGGACTTCTTAATGGTTTTTCTACAGAAGGTCTTAACCTATGAAGTTTTTTTTTTTTTTTAAACTGAGCTGTACTGTTGTCATGCACTTAATATGTTAATTTTCTCATTAGGGAAGAGAAGAAGATCCACATGAAGGCAAAATGTAAGGATTTTTGTTTTGTTATTAAAAGCAACCATAACTGTTTGTAAACTTCAGCTATGAGATTTCCCAACTTTTGGGAAGGTGAACCAGGGAGATTCATTTTTTCACCTCAAGGCTTTTTTTCTATACTAACTGCTGAAGATGCCTGGATAATTAACATGAAAGAGTCATGTAATAGGTATGCCTATTGCTAATGGGTTTTGCAGTGTTAAAATGTTAGATGAGTCTCAGTATGATCACTTTCAGCCAAAATATGCGCAATGGAATATTTCTTGAACATCGTATTTGCCTTAGAGGTAACCTTTTTTCCAATTTGCACAACTCTAAATGCTGGAGAGACAGCAAAGTACCCTTAGAAAAATGATAGTGTGATAGTTACAGTTTGTCTCTGTTAGCTTCATGTAATTACACTTAAGTGTTAAAGAGAAAGCCAAAGGAGTGTAAGATCTGTCCTCTTTGCTTAAATAGCTAAAATTCTTAAAATATTGAATACAATTTAGAACAAACAATGTATTGATATGTCAAGCTGTTGATAGAGTATTTTCAGTAGAGAAGATGAGTGGCAAAAGAAAGTTCAAAAAAATTTCTAGTGGCTTGATTATTTCATCTGTCCTCCATTTGCTTGCCATATTTGCACCTGCTGCTTTTTCTGTGTTGCCCAATTTGCGGTCTCCAAGAGGCTGATGGCATTTCTTGTTATATTAATAGGAGAAGAAAAATCACTGGTGTGTTTGTTGTTTGTTTACTGTTTGCTAATTTTCTGCTAGTCAATTTGACAGTAGGGATGCCTTCAAATGTAGGATTTTTAAAATATATTTATTTGTGAAGTAGTTTGTAGCAGATGCTTGGATGTTTGATGCTGTCTGGCCACAGTTGTTTGTGCCACTTGGAGGAATCCTGGGGAGACCAGTGATTCCTTTGAACATTCCAGTAGCCAGAAATTATCCTCTAAAGGTAGCATAGAAAGAAAGTTAGAACTGGAACTCTTTTCTGATACGTGAAAAGGCCATATTTTTAGCTTTCCTTTAAAGGACAGAATAAGCTATTAAGTTGTAGCATGTCAAGCTGTTATGTATAGTCATAAGTATCAGGCTGAGACTGGACAGAGGCTGGTGAACTTTTTTAGGACGTTACTCTGACACAGCACTCTGGGAAGGTACAAGGTATAAGATCAAAGCAGTTTGTATTCAATAGACTAACAAAGCTAAGTTTTATTTCCACAGCTTCTGGCAAAATTCAGTTTGTGTTTTTCTGTACAGTGTTTAACCTCCTTGTTTGAGCTTTGGATTTCATGTTTCAAGTAAATTACTGTATGAGAGTGACTTCAAATAGTACCTATCAAATTATCTACCATTTAGATAATTCGTTTTCATCTCCAAACACAGTTAGATTTGAACATGAACTCCAAGTGTTGGGCATTTTTATTGACATTAATTTATTTATATACCTGTTAATGTTAATTTTTTCATACTATTGGTAGAAGAGAATCATTAAGTAGCGTACTCATTGATTATCTCATCTATATGTATTAGGTCTTTTTAAATAAAGATCAATTCATAGGTGCCAGAGCCTTGGATGTCACCACAGCCAAAAAAGAGAGCTGATAGTCTTGCTTTCTAATTTTTCTCTTCATCTTTGTTAAGATGGTTCCATGGGAAGATCTCCAAACAAGAGGCTTACAATTTGCTGATGACAGGTACTTGTATTTCTGATTGAAATTCAGTGGTAGTGAAATGGCACAAAGTGATACTATTCGTATCAAACTGTGGCAAAACTTCCTTCTATGTGTGAACATATATGAGTGTTTTAGATTAAGCAGCCCTTTTGGTTGTTACCTTGGTAGAATATGACATTCAAAGAAAACTATTGTGACTGTGAGTATTGAGTATGTTCTCAAGTACAGTTAATTTAATATTTTTTGATTGAAATAAATTTTTAAATTAATGTAATTGTAATAAATTATTTCACTTATTGATGTCTTCATCAAAATGTTGTGGAGAATATGCCTTTAAAGGAAAATATAGTACAAACTTTTCTGGCCCTTTCATGGAGCAATTATTTCTTTAAATGGAAACATCACAATTTCTGACCTATATTGTTAAATAACATACTTGAAATATTAGAACAGAAGTTGTTAATTTTTGAAAACATGTTGTCAAACTTTTTTTTGTATGCGGTTGTAAAGAGGTGGCAAAGGTGTGGCTAGGTTGTCAACTACAGCTAAACCATTTTGCGTTAATTTTGGCGGTTTAGTGCTATTTTGTCTAGTTTGAGACCATGGTTGGAACTTACCTTACAGACTTTGTATTTCTTCAGAGTTCAATTCTTGCTAATTTATGTGGAAATAGATTTGATAAGGGCTCATATATAAGACTAAGAAAAGTAATGCTATTATCATATCTTTTCAGTTGGTCAGGTGTGCAGTTTTCTTGTGAGGCCTTCAGATAATACACCTGGTGATTATTCACTTTATTTTCGGACCAGTGAAAATATTCAGCGCTTTAAAATATGTCCAACATCAAATAATCAGTTTATGATGGGAGGCAGATACTATAATAGGTAAGTTTTAATGGTAAAAGGAATTGTGTGTATTTTATATTTGTGTAAAGATTTTTTATAAGTTGCTCCTGATAATTATTTACTGCTATGATTATAAAGCTCTAGTTTTCTTAATAGTATACTAACCATTTTACCTAACTTGCTTAGTACTTACTTGTAACTGAGCAAGTTCTTAAAGCTTGCAGAAGCCTAAGTGTAGCTTGTTTCTTTCAAAGTATTGTCCTTGTTCTGCAACCAGTTTCTTCACAGTGTAAATTGTGGACTGTATGGATCATATGTGGATCTGTAGTTAAGACAATGCTGTGTTGTCATGGAAGCTACTATTTGTATTCTTGTCTATTGAAAAGGGACAATGAAAATGTTGATTTTAATTCAATAGGGTTTGCAAATAATAGAAATGGGTATTTACAGAAACAGGGAAAAATACCTTCATTGTTGGAAAAGTCATTAAATTGCATTTTAATATGTGTGTGATACTTGGGTCAGAAGTACAGATCACTTCATTTAGAGTGAGCAAACTTGGGATGCATTTGTTTTGCGTCGTAATTTGTACAAAAAAAAAAATAAGTAACAAGAGATGTATTTCCCCTTTTGTGGGAGAAGCTATCAATACAGCTCCATCCTTGATAGTCTTGATTTTAGAGTTGTACATGCAAGACTTCTCAGTAGTGAGAACACGCCTCCTTCTTTTTAATGGAGACTGTTACCTGCCTCACAAAATCTGCATTTTTCCAGACTTGCTCACCTAGAACCAGGGCATTCTTCATCCCAATAGAGAATTTCTCTTTCTTCCACCTTGGCTTCTGAGTGGGTAGAGGCTAGGAGCCCTCACCCTCAGTGATTTCAAACTAATTAGGAGAACTCTTGTTAGTCTCAAATGGTTTTGCAGCATTAAATAGTATATCTTCAGGAAGTTACTACATTAGGTAAGTTATTACTTCAGATTACTTTAGAATACAGTGGTGTATTCACTTGAGGCATATATACAAATTAAATTTATCTGAAGACGACTCTTTCTATGTTTTGAATGGAAAACAAGATTGTAAAGTTAAGTAGCACTAAGTTATGACTAAATGCTTTTAGATTTTTTTTGTAATATTTCGGTACCTAATTTGCAGAGATCTTCCTCAGTGTCAAAGAAAATCCGCATAGCTTTAAAAGGCTTCATTTTTGTTGTGTGTTTTGGAGGATTACTACTATACTCCTAGGCTCACATTCAGCCCAACTCAGTATGTTCTGCACGTTGGTAAGCTTCCTGGAAGTTCAAACACGTAATGAAGTATGCAGTGTAAGATAATAAGGCCTCAAAATGCAGATGCTAACTGCCGATATTCTCTAATATAAGACCTACTGCAGAGAGCAATCAATAAGGAGCAGCAAAGAGGCAATAACTTTGTGGGCTTTATAATTCTTGTATTGGTTCATTTAATGGGAACACTGTAAGAAAGAAATCTTTAAATATGTGATGGCTAATGAGGTTTTGTTGTATGGAATAATTGGAAGTGGCTGAAAAACAGGACACTGAATCCAGAACAGAGATGTACGAAGCATGAATTTCTGCAAGATAGTGATGCTATTTATAAGCATTTCTTGGTGCAGAGTGTTCTGTCTTTGTGGCTTATTGAAAAATGTAGTGTTCGTCTTCAAGGTGAAAATTTCAGAGTTGAGAAGTGCTGTTTCTTGTTTAAATGCATCTGTTTGACAGTTGCCATTAACTGTAAGCTTTTTTTATATTAAACCGTTCCCATAAATGCTCTCAAGGTATCTCCTTTGAAATCTGATACTAGTATTAGACTAGATCTTTACAAACTTGTCCTTGATACTAGGGTGTTTTTAATATTCTCTTACAGTTTTTGTGATTGTAATTGAGGTAAAAGATAAAATGAAAGCAATCTGCTCTTTGTTTGCAGAATATTGATTACAGTTGTAGTCTCAATAAATTGTAGACCGAGAGTTTCCATACAAAAGTAAGAAGCTGAAGAATAGTAAGGAATCACAAAATGGAAGAAGTTTGTTTTATTTCTCGCATGTTTTGAATATCCAGACATGGGACTGGATTCACAATAACCTATATAAGCAACAGTATGTCTGCTTGTGTTCCAGAAGAAATTATTCTGGGTGATCATAGGTAAAGAGATCCTGGGTACATCTCAGAAATCTTCTATTCTGTGCTGTGTAGGAAGACTCATTTTTTCCACTAACCTATTCCTTTTGCATGTACTCCCACCACTCTGTATGTAAATTACTTAAAATTTCTGTTGATGAGTATGACCGACAGGCTGTGTTCACAGTCTGTCACCCAGACGTCTGCTTTCATTATTTTGTTCTCTTGTATCAGCTCTACAGAACAGCCTACCTGTAGTCTTTTAGCTGTGCACTTGAAGATCTGAATATATAGCGGCTAAGTTGCGTGTATATTGGGGGAATTATTTTGACTATGTAAAAGAGGAGTATTTTCCTATGGACTTTAGTAAATCATTTAACTTATATGATCTTTCTGTTTATTGCATGGATAACAAATTACTCCATTAATCATCTTTCTACATTTTCATGGAAAAATTGACAAAGCCATTTCTTGGTGGTTCTTGTCACCCTGCATCTGGTTGGAGTGGAGTTAATTTTCTTTACAGCAGCCAGTATGGTGCCATGATTCAGATTTGTGGCTAAAACAGTGTTGATAACACTCCAGTGTTTTGACTCTTGCTGAGCAGTGCTTGCAGAGTGTTGAGGCTTTCTCTGTTTTCCAGAGAACCAAATTGACGAAAGAGGTATACTCACCAATAAAAACCGGAGGGGATGTTTCGTCTTCCAAGGTGGGTGTTGCTCAGACTCTCTGGGCATCAGTCTGCTTGTAAGAGGTGGTGAGTGATTGCTTTTGCATCACAGGTGTCCTTACCCCTGCAGTGCTTCACTTCTTAAACTGTCTTTATCTTGACCCACAAGTTTTGTCACATTTGCTTTTCCTCTTTTCTCCCCTGTTCTGAGGCCTGGGAATAAGCAAGCACTGCAGGGTGTTTAGCTGCTGGCTGGGGTCACTCTTCCACAGGCCTTTTAACATCACACCTCTTCCTCCTCCTTTTCTCGAGCTTTTATTGCTGAGCGTGACATTATGTGTCAGGGAATATCCTTTTGTCTGGTTCAGGCCAGCTGTCCTTTGTCTGCTCCTGGCTCCTTGCCCACCTCTGTCCTACTTGCCGGGTGGGTGCAGGAGAGCAGAGTGGGAAGAAAGAAAGACTCAACACTATAGTATGGCTCAACAATAGTCAAAACACTGGTGTGCTATCCACAGCGTTTCAGTCACACATCTAAAATGCAGCAGTGCATGGGCTGCTATGAAGAAAATTAACTCCATCCCACGCAGACCTTGTACTGTCATGATTTTAGTAACCGTGTCTGGAGATCTCAGCCTGAAGATGTGCCATTCCTGGTGTATGGTTTTTATTGTGAGGGTGATCAAACACTGCAACAAATTACTCGGGAAGGTATGGAGTCTCCATCCTTGGAGATGCTCAGGATGTGACTGAAAACGGACCAGAGCAAGCTGCTGTCATTGTCCCTGCTTTGAGCTGAGGGCTTGGGCTAGGCGGTCCTCAGAAGTGCCTTCTGTGCTCAACTCTTCTGTGAATAACTTCAGTATGTGTTTCAAAGTGTTTTTATGTAAGATAGCATTTATTAATGTTTCGATTCTGATTTTAGAACATGTAGTAGGAAAAGCATACCAGGCAATTTCTCTGTCCTTTTCTTCTATTAGCCTTCTTTCCAAAATTCAACCTACGTAACAGATAGCATTCAAAAAAACCTGTAAAATTAAGGGTGCTTCCTTGTTTCTAATGATCCTATGTCAGAGGAGGAGATGAGAAACATTGGCACAATAGTTTATAGAGTGAACAAGCTTTCACGTTATCTTGAATTTGAGAGATGGTACAATTTGAAAATTTAGTAGACGATTGGAAGATATCTAGTTTCAACTGGTGGATTAATCCGTATTGTGATGAGCTGAACAGTATGGGTTTAACGTTAATTCTTTGTCTTGGTAATTTAACAATGTATAGAATGGCATTGCTTAGTTCTACTGTCTGGATACTTTGTTATTTGAAATGTCAACTGTTGGAATAACTCTCAGTTCACTCCTTAAGTGTTAAAAAAATGATACTGCTCATGATGATGAGATACTTTTAAAATCATCTAACTAGCTGAGACATGAGGAACCTAGCAAGCCCTGTGCTGGGTATTTTAAAACTACTAAAGTAACTGTAATGTAGTATTGAGATCTGTCTTTATTTCTGTATATGAAATGAAATTTATTTTTTTTTTTTAAATCAATGATTACGTTTGTTGATGCATTTTGTGTAAGTATGATATTTGTTGCTGTCAGACATTGAAGAAGGCTGTGATTCATTCTCCTGACCCTTAGATAAGTTTTGTGGTCAGTCTGATTTTATGCTTGACGTTTTACATGTTAGATAACTCTGATCACTTGCAGATTAACATTCTGTAGTGTACTTGTCTGGAGATACCTGGTATCTTTGTGTTTGCAGTGTTCGGTTTGTTTAGGTATTTAAGCTGTCATAAATATACGAGTGACCATCTGAATTGAGTTCACTTGCGGGAGGAGAGGGCTGCAGAGCCAAGCCCTTAGTCGCTCTACCAGGGCATAGAGTTCTAGTCTATATGGTACGCTAACTCCTTTTGGAGTTTTCAAATACAATTGAGTTTATTCTTCAGCACATTTTACAAAATTGGAAGAAATGAGGCACCTGCTCCTTATACTGAAGGAATTCCTGCT
>NW_009630462.1:26101-64663 GCF_000690535.1 Cariama cristata
TGCTGGCATTTTTAACCAAGGAAGGAGAGGAGGCATTGGCAGTCAAGGTATTCTTGATTTGATGAGTGAGAAAAATTATATAATGCTGTTTTACTTGTTAGAAGAAGTTGGCAGTAGCTGTTCAACCTGGAAGATATAATAACTGAGTCATTATTTTCTGTAGTGTGGCAAAGTTTAAATTTTTATGCAGAAAATGGCGTATGCAGATTGTATCTCAGTAAAAATTGAAATAAATTACTTGATTTCAGTAATACTGATGGAGAAACTAATGTCATTCTACATACCTGAAAAACAAAAATATTTGTGGGAAGATTAATTATTTTATCAAGCGTGCACTAGTTTATAGCTTTAGAATGAGAGAGAGAAAAGTGAACAAAGATGTCTTGCCATAGCTTTATTTAAAAGTTTTTGAGATTATTTTTACAGTATCAGGTATTGTTCCTGTGTTGGACACAACTGTATCCAGTTGTAACAGGTCGAAGATTTCATTGCTCCATGCCTTGTTGATGATCCTTGCACACACAGCAAAGCATGTGTGAAGTGAGAAGACACACTCAATATATTTCTGTTTTCTACTTAATTATTTGGTTCTTTTTTTAGGTTCATATTTTGCATGCGAATAATTAATTTATATTGATGTTCATGTTGCTGTTCTTTATTACAGTGTAAATTTCAGTAACTGCAAAAATAAGTTAAAGCAACTCCAATGCCTTGAATTTCAGCTTGTGTCTGTCAGTGCTTCCCTCCTGAGCCTTCCAAATGCAGTTGCAGACTGAGTCTGGTGATTAGAATGGATGCTTTGCTGTAGAGGAGTGCTACGGATTGTGCATTTAATCTAACAGGATAGCTCAGTGATTTCCAAGTATAATCTGTATAAGCTCTGCTACACACCTTTTCTGTTTTCTATTCCTGTCCTCCTTTCAATGAAATTGCTCTGCATTTGCAGTATCTACCGCTCCCTTTCCCTAGTTACTTTAGAACTTCAAAAATTATTGCTGATGAAATAGCAATTTTCAGCCTGGTTGGAGAGCTGGTAATGCTTATGTGCTACTTGAATGTAGAAAAAGCAGTGTCCTTATTTGGCATTTTAAGCAACTAATTAAAATGTTTTGCAGAGTTTAGAATTAATACATTCTGAATACAGTTTTGTGAACTTTCTTGACTTCAGTATATTAGTAAATTCTCATTGCTACAAATGAGATTATGATGTTTAACACTTGATTTTATTAAAACTTTGTGAGAAAGTTTTTTGTGGTTGTGTGGAAAAGCAAATTCTCAAACAGGAAAAACTAATCTGTTTAACATTTGAATCCTCTTTTTCTTATTGGAACAGTATTGCCGACATCATTGAGCACTATAGAAAAGAACAAATTGTTGAAGGATATTACCTTAAAGATCCTGTTCCAATGCAGGTAAGATTTTATCTCTGAGCATTTGTTGTTGAAGACACAGACCTCGTCATCATCAAATCAATTTATGCACTGAATTACAGCAGAGATACCAATGGTAGTTAAATAGCATCATCTCCAGTTTTAATTTTTCAGCTTCTATGTTTGTTTTGTTTTATCCTCAAATGCATTCACTTACTAAAGGTTGGCTTGTAGTAAACAGAAAATGTGGTAAGCTCTGCCTATCCTCTCAGGTGTTCATCTTCTGCTGTGTGCCCCTAGCTCTGGTCCCTGGTTCAACCATGCTGTGCCTTAGTCCCATGTTAGGGAGAACCAGGCTGCCCTCCCGTCTTCTGTGTCTGGGGTTTCTCTCCTCCCAGAGGAAACCTGTATGCGCAGAAAAGCTTCAGGGCTGATTGCAGGGCTTGTTCTGGAGTCCTCTTGCCTCATAGCAGAAATTCATCCTAAGAGACCACCAGTGATAAGCATACCACATCATCTAGTTTTTCATAAGCTTATGGCTAGTTATAAAGTACACACGTATATTTTTTTTCCCTCTGTGTTCCCAAACATTCCTGTTTCAGTGGCTAGAAATTTGCCTTTAATTTCCTCCCTAAATATCATACCCCTTTGTGAGAGCTGTCATATTAATATGAGAACATTTCTTGTATTCTCCATTAGTCAGCTCACTAAGATAAACCTACCAAAGCTGATCCTGTCCCTTTGTAGTGTTTTTGTTGCCCTGCTGCCCCCAATTTTGGTGCAAGCTCACCTTTCTTGAATGTGGTGGACCAGAGCAGTTTAGCGTACCATGTCATGGGAGCTGCTGTGACAAAAGTTAACTCCATCCCTACCAGACCCAGTACATTTTCATAGCCATATTATATCATGGCTCAGTACTCCTCTGAATGACTCAGCTGTTTAAGTTTCTTATTTTCTGATTTCATATGGTAAGTATCAACAGATGTAACTTTTATGTTGCACTAGTAGACTTACACCTTGATATTCTGATCTTTCCTATATTGCTAATTGTGTTATGTCATCTGTGCTTCCCAGTTGTTTGCTGCTCTTAACTCGCACTCAGTAATGTGGTTGGGACAAAAAGCAGCTATGAATCCTTAGGCTGCTCCTTAAAAGGCTTCACTAGTAACTTTCCTCATACTCCATCATTACTCTTGAATCACGGCACTAATTGGCTTCATTTTAGCTTTTTGCATATGCACCTACAGTTCCTGTATTAATAATCTTCTCTGCATTGAGTAATTTTCCACGTGAGACTACTTCAGATTCTTTTAACCTATTCAGATGTATTTGTGACTTCCTTTGTTTAAAAATTTAATGGTCAGTGGTGCAATTTATGTTCAGCTTTTTGTTATCTTCCTTCCATATACTACCATGCTCTATGTTTTTGAGGGGAAAAAAAATTCAAAAGTCTTGCATACTTCTAGGATCAGTGTGATTGACTTCCTGTGTCTAATATGAAAATTACTTAAAAATATTTGTCACTAGATCTGTTGTTTTGTGCACTGTTCCTTGCATAGTTATGTTATGGAGATTATCTTGGGCTCATAAACATCTGGATGTTGCTTCCATTGTAGATTCTGTAATTCCTGCTAGTATTAGCAAAGTATTTTTCATCTTGCTTTTGTCGTGTTGTTCAGAATCATAATTCTTGTAGATACATGGGCAGGAAGAAAAGTGGCATACTTAGTATGAGCCAGTTCATATGTTGCTTTGTATCTCAATGCCATTCTCACTGCTTGACAGTCTTACTTTTCATGTTTTCTTACAAGGTCAAACTTGGCTTGGCTTTTGGCCATTCTCATTTGTTACTTGTGTTTCCAGATCCTACAATTTTCTGTGTGAATTTATCCTTTTTCTGTTTCCTGTTTCTGCTTTTTTCTGTTGCTTTGAGTTCTACTCAATTAGGACATGTGAGTTCTAATGAGATTAATGAGGGACTGTGCAACTTTGAGTGAGTTGGTTTAGTTGTGATCTGCACCGTTCTTGTTGCTTCAGAGTTTATCCATGATTGCTCAGTCCCAAAAGCTTTGGTAGAAGACAGTTAGAAGCTAGATAAATCTTTACACACTTGCATAAATTTAACAGAAATCACAGTGAAAGATGCTGCTTTTTTTTTAATATGAAAAAGACACAGTGTTACTTTGTAAAAGTTGATCTGTATTGAAAATTTTTTTCTTCTGTCTTAGTTCTGGAAATACAGAAGTAGTTATATCACATTTCTAGCAAGGGTATTGTATGAAAAATTATATTGCTTTATTAAAATGCATGAGAGAACAATAGTAGTGAGTCGGTAGCATTCAGTAAGATGATCCTGGTTGCAGCTTCATAGTATGCAATTTTTTAATGGAAATTTCTGAGGTTAAAATATGGTTTTCTTATTTGTTTACCAGCACCAAGAACAAGTGCTTAATGATACAGTGGATGGAAAAGAAATCTACAATACAATTCGTCGGAAAACAAAGGATGCTTTTTATAAAAATATTGTCAAAAAAGGTTATCTTCTGAAAAAAAGTGAGTTATGTTTACTTCTATGAAATTTCCTAAAACCAATGCAGATATGGATCATAGTATCATGGAATATCTCAAGTTGGAAGACACCCATAAGGATCATTGAGTCCCACTCCCTGCTCCTCGCAGGACTACCTAAAACTAAACCATAGGACTAAGCATTGTCCAGATGCTCCTTGAACTCTGACAGGCTTGGTGTTGTGACCACTTACCTGGAGAGCACATTCCAGTGACTGACCACCCTCTCAATGACGAACCCTTTCCTAATGTCCAACCTGAACTTCCCCTGATGCAGCTTCATTCCATTTCCTCATGTCCTATTGCTGGTCACCAGGGAGAGGAGGTCAACACCTCCCCCTCCCCTGCCCCCCCTTGAGGAAGCTGTAGACTGCAGTGAGGTCATCCCTCAGCAATGAGGTCGTCCCTCAGCCGTCTCTTTGCCAAGCTGAATATGCATACTCAGTGAATTTAGTAAGGTAGCGGTACTAGAAGGGACAAAATTGAAGTGGACAAAAGGTCCTAGAAAGTGTGTCAAGAGTGTGAAAGATCTCTTTCCTTAGTAGTATATGAGTAGAACAACAGGATACATAAAATTACATGCAGTGTGAAAATGTTGATTGGCAATTGTTCTGAAAAAAGTCAGAGCACAGCACAAAAACTAGGCATCCTTGTTAAAGGTAGCGTTCAAACTCATTAAAGGAAGTATATTTTCATAAAAAGTGTTTATATTTAATATGGAACTCATTAAATTCTAGCTGAGTAGATTAGAGAACTAGAGTAGTATAAATCTGTGCATTTGTTGGAGAGCACAGCTGGTTTAATGTTGTTATTCCAAGTTAGGTCATATGTTTTAAATCTTAAATTTAAAACGTATATTCTGCTGTGCAAGATATATAGCAACATTGACACAGTCCAGATAATATACAATAAATATATTAAAAGCTGACTGCTTGACTCATCTCAATATAACCCCAAAGAATTGCCATGGAGCAAGCTTTCGAAGTTCTGAGTAAGTGAGTCCCTTACCAAGTGTTATATTTCTGCTTTTTACAAAATCAACATTAACGGACGCAGAAAAACTATCAATAATAAAATTTCTGCAAATGACAGAGACCATAACTAGAAAGGTAAGTTACAGATAGTAATCTGAATAGTGACCAAAAGTGAGAAAGAAGGTATGATTTTACATATAGCTAAATATAAAAGAGATGTTAAAAAAAACAAACTACCCAAAACTGTAGACCCTCTGAACAGAACAAGGAAAGCATCTTTTCTGTTGAGAAGGCCGATTCTGAGAGAAGGTGTAGTGGGATGTTGTAGAGTGAGGAATCAAGTACGAATGAATTTAAAACCTTTAGCTAAAAAAGATAATGAGATACTTTAAATATGGAAACTGGAGTAGTGAGTAGGTGTAGAGAAATGCACATAGCTGCATATGGAACAAATTCAATAAAATCACTCTTCCATCTAGAAGACAGAGCATAATAAGTAGATGTTAGATTTGTCTTTTCAGAACAGTGCTAGTACTTGTTTGTTGAGGCCCATGGTGGATTTATGATGCTCAAAGTGTAAAATTAAGTCTGAAAGTATTTTCTAAATGGTACTGTGACTTATGCATTAATTAATTGCAAAAAGTTCCTAATCCATTGTAGTTCAGAGAACATTTTCTCTGAAACAAGTGGAACTAGCCAAATTCTTAGATATGGTTGTGTTTGGGGCATGATTCTGATTTAAGTTCGCATATAATGTATTCCCGTTTCTGTTCTTCAGCTGTGCTGTTTAAGATACTTTAATGGAATCTGTTAAACATTGGCCAGAGTTTAGGAGTAACTTCCTCATGTTAAAAGTCTATTTCTTTAATTAAAATTGTAATAAATGGGATCCGCAGCATCATTATTTGCAAACATTGTAGATGCAGTCTTGACACTGACAGGATCTCACTGTGTAGGCAGCTCATATGCATTTGCTTAATCCTGTTGAAATTAATGAAAATGTGTAGAGAACCTTTTCCAACTCTACCTGCATCTGTGAAGAGGGTCTGGTTTTAGCCACATGTTGCATAAAATTGAGCATGTATACTGACATTATAACTTAAGTGTGATTACCTATATGTTGTTCTTCTGTTTGCAGTTTGACAAAAACTTTGCTTTTGTTTTCTTCATTTACAAAATTTACACTTTCTTTTAAACAGTATCGTAACTTTTTGCTTGACTCTTCTACAGGTAAAGGAAAGAGGTGGAAAAACTTGTACTTTATATTAGAGGGAAATGATGCCCAGCTTATTTATTTTGAAAGTGAAAAACGAGCCACAAAACCCAAAGGACTAATAGACCTTAGCGTGTGTTCCGTCTACGGAGTACATGACAGTTTGTTTGGCAGGTAGGATGCTGGCTTTTAATTCTCGTATGTGCAGCAGCAAAGTTGACTCTAGTTTGAGACATGTACAAGACATGGGCAATACGTCTCTAGCGAAGAAGTAGCCCTGGCTTGTATTGTAGCTCTTGATTCATACCGACAGTCTGTAGTTGGTGTGGATTGCAAGAGCATATGTCGACAGATGTGGGTGATGAATAGTAAGTTGTTTAGCCATGGCAACTTGATTGCTAGCAACTGTACATAAACTACTTCTACTTAGAAATTTCAAAATTTAGTATTAAAGTTTTATTGTGAAATAAGATGTGATGATGATTCGAGCTGTTTTGCGTTGTCATTTCTGAATATTGAGTACATTAATGGTTCTGTGTTTCATTTACAGACGTTAGAGATTATGAATGGAGGGTTTTAATCCTTTTGAACCAAAAATTGACAAGATAAAGAATTTTGTCAATTCCAAAAGATCTGCATTCTTTTGATAGATATTTGAAAGCTAACTTGCTTAGATGAAATCTCTAAGTACTTTTCTATTTAAGAACAAGTACTTCAGTTAGATTAGCCCAACTTAGTAGTAAGCTAGTTCATACAAGTCAACATCCTCAGAAGTTGTTTTTGCACAATTACTATATTCAGAGCTAATTTTCACACCAAATCTTATTTACTGTAATATTTTGGTATTCAAAATATGCCAACTGCAAGGGATGTGGTTATCAGCAAAGAAATTGAGAATCAAAAGTCTTTTGGATATCAATGGTAATTAACAAGAAAGAGTTTACATATTTGTTCATTGGTAGTTACAGAAAAACCTCCATCATCCTGTATTGTAATGTCCTATAGAAGAAATAAGTATACTGACTCTTACAAGTGTTAGATAGAAATTCTTGTTATCCCAGGGATGTTAATATTTATTAGAAAATGATATATAGTCAACTTCTAGTTACTTTTGTGAAAGAACTTAAAGAAAAATCCTTAAAATTAGTGGCATTTCTTACACTGTGAAGACCGGTGTTTTTGTTTGATCTGTTTGGCGTTTCTAAAAATCTTTTTATTTTGAAAAAATCTGTTAAATTAATGGAATGAGATATAGATAAAGAGTACCAGAACAGCAATAAAAAAATTACTGAAATGTTCCTTATGTAAGTTGGCAATTATGCAGGAAGCTTTGATACATATTGTAAACAAGGAACATTTTGGTTAACATCGACTGTCTCTTAAACAACTTTTAAGAAACACTGTGCTGTGGGTTAAAGGGTAGTTGGACAGTAAGTGGTACCAAGTGTGGATAGGAGGGCATGTATGTGGTTGCACTAGCTCAGGAAGCTGTTAGTGAGGAACTGTAGCTGAGACAAAGTTCCTCCTGCATTTTAAGTAGCTGGTAAAAACTGCCTTTGCCCTTTTCTGAGAAGTACAGTGAAGTCTGTAGCTTTGCATGGTTCTTTGGTGGCAGTGATTTAATTAGCCCCAGATCTGGCTACTTCTTGCTCTCCCCGACCTTTTCTACAGCATGGCCACAGAGTGCCATGGCAGCATTTCTCCAGGCTGTGAAATGAACGGGGGAACTGAAGACTGTGGAACTCCTTTGCACCTGAAGGAGGATCCTTCATGTAATGCTGGTTTTGGGAGAGCTAAATTTCCTTGAGCACAGTGTGGAAGGTCATGAGTGAATTTTGCACTTTAAATAGCTTGTAATTTAACAAAACAAAATATTTTTGATTGACTTCTTGGCAAATGAGTGGAGGTACACAAAATGGCCAGGACACTATGATTCTGTTTAAGGTTGTAGGGATTTGCGTCACATGCATTCAGTGATTAGTTTGTAATCCAGTACACATTTTATTGGTCATGAGGGCTGTGGGACACATTCAGGTAGGGGATTCCTTGTGTTAATATTGTTTCCTGAACTTCTGAAAGAACAAATCCTTAATGTATGATTAATTGGTTGGGAACTAGTGCTGAACCTCTACTCCTTTTAAAGTCTTTAGGAATAGTCCTTGTTGACAAGTCTTTTCCATTACCAGATGGCTATTTTTTGCCTTGACTGTAAGTCAGCATACATGCCTATTCAGTACAGACCATTCTAAAAGTTTCTCAATATTCTGAAACAAACCGGCTGTACTGAAGTGTGGTTTTCTTAAAATAATGTGATACATTCGAACTAAACTGCAGTTTTGAAGGACCTGAGAAATTTTCTAGTTGGAGTTCTTCCTCTTTCCATGTGTGTTAATGCTAGATGTATACAAACAAAAATTGATGTGATGTTCAATGCTCCTTACAGACAAACAGAAGAAATGTATTGGTTCAGTGTAAACTTTGTTTTGGCACAGATCAACAAGTGAAGGTATCTGTTGATATTATGAAGACTAATAAAACTTATGTTTTTTGTTTTGTTTATTTTTAAGGCCAAACTGTTTTCAGATAGTAGTTCAGCACTTTAGTGAAGAGCATTACATCTTTTACTTTGCAGGCGAAACTCCAGAACAAGCACAGGTGAGAGCTTTTGTTGGTAAATATAATTTAAGAAGTAATTTTTTGTCTTACAGTGTTTTATGATACTGCCCTTCTGAAACAGGAAGCAAGTGCATCACAAACAGGGGCTATGTCTGTATTAGCAGGTGTTATAATGGAGTAGTAGCACATCTGTAAGGGGAAAGTGTTGGTGCTGACAAACCAGCACCTACATTACCTGCACTTGGTTTTACTTTAGACTAGTTCCAGTCGAGTCCCATGGACTGAACTTCCATTATTTTCCATTGTGTGTTTCTCGAGAACATATTTTTTTTTGACATAGTTCAATTCAGAAGAATAATTTACTCTCCAGGACTTTTTTGTGTTATAAACCAGAGCATGGTAAGTGGGAGTTTTCCTTCAAAAGCATATTCCTGTTATAAACTGAAATGCTAATGCACATATGTGTGCCCAGTGACCAAAGTATATTGAACAGCTGCCTTTTGCAGTTATTTGGCCTGTCCATAAATCGGTGGTTGTTTGTAGGCTTGGGCCCTGATCATACGCAGAAAGTAATGTTTTCTGGCTTTAGTTGTTATCCTTTAGTTATTAGCTCTCTAGCGGTTCTGTTTGGTGACAAAGTATTGTAGATGTTGTAGGAGCCTAACTTTCTGAAATTCACTTACCAGCAGGAGCATATCTAAGATGAGACGATGTCCTTATTATTAAATTTACAGCTCTGAAAGTCCACAGCTCTGAAATACACCTTTTGCATCAGAAGTTAAGCTTTGCATTTGATTTTATTTGAATGGAATTAAAGCTGTTTAGAGCACTCATAGTAGATAGACTGCTATTCACCAGAGCATGAAGGCTGTATAAATTTAGTATTCTTCTTGTGCTGTGTATAAAGGACAGCACAAATTTTCCTGTTAAATTAATACAAATTATGAAAGTCACTGAGATCAGAATGACGTAGTGGCATTTATCACACAACTCTTAATGTACTGTCTTTGAGAAGCAGCATGCTGTGTAGTAATTGAGAATATACACATTAATTTCCACACTCACTACTGTACTTTCGTTTTTGTCACATTAGCAATGTCTTTTGTGTTCTAGAAATTAAAAGAATTAAGAATATGTAGAAGACAGAATATCCTGTCTTGTTGCCCGAACATTTGGTATAATCTGCTTTTGGTTTTGATCTGCTTAACAGGCTGTTCACTGCATTTATACAGAATACAGTTTGGGTTTTGTTGTTTGTTTTGTTTTGTTTTGTTTTTAAATAACATGGCTTTGGCCCAGGAAAGTTTATAGATGCTTCTCTTTTGAGAAGGTTCAGCTCTCTACTCTGTAGCACTTCATAGTAAGAAATAGAAAAATAGTCTTACTTGTACATTAAGGCTCTCTTATAATGTTGTAAATAAATATTAAAGCAGCGCCATCCTATGGACTGCATGTTGTCTTTGTGGTTTGTAGAAAACAGAAGCCAATGTAAAATGTAGGCTTACATACTAGTGTCACTGTGCTTACTGTGCACATTGTTCATTCTCACTACTGTAAGCTTTGGCATTAAGCAGAAAGGTTTTCCTGCTGTGAGTGAGTAGAGGCGTGCTATGCATCCAGGAAATATTTCTGTTAGAGTATTTAGGAGTCATTTGTTTCTTCGAGTGCTACTCCTTCTGAGAATAAGGAAACAAGCTACTGAAACTTCGTGATGCATAGCTGAACACTTTTGCATCTGTGGAGGGTTTTGAAAGCTGAAACTTGACTCGCAAAGTGGTCTAGCTGAGAGAAGCTGCAGGGTATGTTCCTATAATTTTAAAATGTGGAAGATATTGTGAAGGGTAAGATTGAAACAGTGTTGTGGGTTTTTTAATGACATTGTTAAATTGTACTTTGAGAATAGATGGTGGGTCTTTGAGATACAGACTTAAGAAGGCTGTTGGTAAAAACCTAAATTTTGTGCTTTGCAAGAGCTACACAGAATTCAGTGGTTGGGGGACAAAAACTAGAGAATGAGGCTATAACATATCTTCCAACTTCCAAAGGCCCCTTGTGAAACTTCTCTGTTAGCAAGTTTCTCCTGCTGCAGTGACTTTTTTCAGAGGTGGCCTGGCAAGTTGGCAGTGCCTCTTACCTTATTTGTTTTAAAAAAATAGACACAAAGGTTCTACAGTCAGTTTGGTGTTAGACAAGCTGTTTATTTCCTTGATCAAAATGGAATCCATCCATCCACTCTGCTGTACCAATTCGTGAGCAAAGTGGGGAATGTCGGATATATGCTCTGTGTTTCTCTGTTAATGTTTCAGTTTTTGTTTGAAGTATGCATGGTATTATGTCTGCCATACAGAAGTACTAGAGAGAATAACCAGAACAGTTTGGTTTGTAACTAATTTTCTCAGAAGCAAACAAGTTTTGCTTCATTTTAGATATAATTTGTAATTTCATGTAATATTACTAGACTGGAAAATTGGTAAAGTTCACACTGTATATCCATTAGTAATGCTTTGTTATTTCTAAAGAGAAGAGGGTTCAGATTTGCAAATCCTTTATTAGGTTTTGCTCAGTAAAGATAAGAATTTTGCTTTAATATTGAAACTTGCATACTTTGGAATTGCAAAAAACTTAGGTTTTGCCACGCTAAAAGGAAAACTTCAGATTCACTTTTTAGATATGTGTGTTCCACTGCAAGAAGCTGTATCTGACTTTGGTTTATTACACTATTCTGTATCCTTTTCTCATAGGACTGGATGAAAGCTCTGCAGATGTTTTGCAGTTTAAGAAAAACCAGTCCAGGAACATCAAATAAACGTCTACGTCAGGTGAAGCTGATGATATGGGGTTGGCAGTGCATGTGGAGGAGTTTTTTGTCTCCTTGTTGCAAAACGATACTGATAAATCTCATAAATTTTCCTTTCAACAGTAGTAAATCTTGCATGTACTTACTTTCCTTTTTGGAGTTATGCAGTACCCTTGTGAAACCAACCAGAATGACTTAGACTTTGTTATAAAACATACACATGAAACTATACATAAAAGCCGGAATGGCTTTAGGCAATTTGCATGTGCTTTGCTAGGTATTATTTTCTGACTACATTTGAATAACAGTTTAAAGGAAGTAGGCGTTTGTATCGTCTTAACTTTTCACATTTACCACATATGGGAAACTTTACAAATTTGACATTTGACATGTAAACAAAATACTCGTTTAGCTATTATTATTCATTTTCAGTAGCAAATACATGCTGAACCATTCTGGTGGCTTAATTTCTCTTGGCCTTTTGAAAGTGCTGTGTTTGCCAGAATTTCCTCAGAGGTAGAGGACAGATAATCATAAATGGTTAAGTCTGTAATGGTTGGACAATAACAGGCGAATACTTCAAGAATTCCTGATATTTTTGAGTGTTAGGAACATTGAGTGCAGTTGTTTTAACAGACAGCAGAGAAAGGAATAAAATAGGATGTTTTCCAGGATGCACAGCTATTCTGTAATTAACATTAAAGATGTTTAGATACTTCTGAATAAATGAACTAAATTAGGTGAATTCACAGATAAAGTGGCAGGTGAAACTGGGGGCTTCAAGCTGCAAAAGCAAAGCAAAACCAGTGAAATCTGAAATAGTTCTTTACTTCAAAAAGCGAAGAAAATGCTCATCTACATAAAGGAATAGCATATAACATGTTGCACAAGGGAATTTTATGTAATCTGTTAGGAAAGCACCACATAAGCCATTGTGTTTGAATGGTCCACAGCTCTTATGCAAGGTGCCAATCTTTGATTTCAGTAAAATTTTCTGTAAATAGAAAAGTTAGTATTTTGAAATCCTAATACCTCAAAGACAATTTTAAAAGAAGAAAACAAGATGCCTTAGAGACATGGGGCTGGAGGTTTGTTTTCAGTAATTTTTTGAATTACTCTTGTTTTGTCACGGGTGGCTCTTAAATTGTTGTTTCATTACTCCTGTTCCTTGCTCTTCTTATTAGGAAATTTTAGTTTATGTTCAGTATTCATGTATAAACATTAAGCCTCTTCACAGAGGATAAAAAATAATTCATTCATGTGTTTGATATTTCTATTTTAGCAACAAAAAGTAAATTTTGTGTATTTTTTTTAGGTCAGCAGTCTCATTTTGCATGTAGAAGAAGCTCATACGCTCCCAGTAAAGCATTTTACTAATCCGTATTGTACCATCTACCTGAACAGTGTCCAGGTAGCAAAAACACACATCAGGGAGGGGCAGAACCCTGTGTGGTCAGAAGAATTTGTCTTTGAGTAAGTCTTAATCTTCTTGAATTACTGAGTTTCACTTGTAAGTTGCATTGCATTTAAGATTCTTAACACTATGTACTGTTTTGCATATGCTTTTTAAAAATCATAGAATCATAGAATAGTTTGGTTGGAAGGGACCTTACAGACCGTCTAGTTCCAGCCCCCTGCCATAGGCAGGGACACCTTCCACCAGACCAGGTTGCTCAAAACCCCATCCAACCTGGCCTTGAACACTCCCAGGGAGGCACCCTGTACAACTTCTCTGGGCAACCTGTGCCAGTGCCTCACCACTCTCACAGTGTGAAGAATTTCTTCCTTGTATGGAAATTGTACTCTATGTGTGTTTATACAGCAGCAACCTTTCAGCCAAATTCTGCATGGGCACAATTTTCTGTAGGCATCTAAATATCTTTGTCAATATAAGTGTCTTTGGCTGATAATGAGAACTCAGGATTGAAATGAGTTTAGAATAAGCTTAAATGCCAGCCAAGTGTAGTATTAATTGAGGCTTTCTGTCTTTTCTCCTAGTGATCTTTCATCTGATATTAATAGATTTGAGATAAGTCTTAGTAACAAAACAAAGAAAAGTAAAGATCCAGATATATGTAAGTATTTTTCTGTAAAAGATGCATAAATATTACAGCAATGGATACTTTGTGTGGTTTTCATTACTCTTGTCAAACACTGTCACAAGAGAAGTATATTTTTATGCTCACAATACTGCTGTGTTTGTATGTCTTGGATGTCTAGTACTGGCTTTCCATTAATGGTTTTACAATCAGAACCTGCATGGGTTTTAGTAATAAAATGCACAGTAATATAGTCCTGTGTCTCTGATGGCTTTCCTAGCTCTGCTGTAGAGTAGCCATTGTGTTATGCAATGGCTGTACTTACCAAAAAGCAAGACGAAAGGGAAGCTGTCACTATTAACCTGCTCCATAAAATGCTAAGTTCTACAGAGTTTTAAGTCTGATTGCATGGAATTCCTTTTCAGGTTTTTTGTTGCTTCCAGTGAGAAAGAGAAAAGGAGGAAAGGTGTTGCACTTTAATCATGAAAATTTTTTATTTATATATTTATTTTAAATCTTGGTGGTCTCTGAACAAAATTTGCTGTATTTTATTTCCATTTTACCTCACCTGTTGACTTTCTTTCTATCACTCTTGGGCTTAAACCTGAAGTTACCTCAGTATCACTTTGAATGGGAAAGGTTCCATATTTTCCTCTGCCTTTTACAGAAGTTCAAAGAACTTGTTTTTCTTGTGTTACCCAGACAGCTGCTTCTTTAGCTGTACTTTTGTTTCTGTTCCAGCAAATTAACAGCAAGCTGGTAAGATCTGTCAGCTTTCTGGAAAAGAAGGGGTTTGAAGAACATGGATTCTGAGCTCTTAGATAGAAAAAAAAATTTTTTTTTTTTTTTTAGTGTAGCTCTCTTCCCACACAATGTGGTTTTAGGGTTTTTTTCCCTCTTATTCAAGGTATCTTGTTTCCCACTGTACTTGTTCTGGAGCAACTTCAGCCCACCACCTCCTCTTTGATGCCTGCAGGGCAGGACGCGCTTCCCGCCCCCTTCAATTTCTTCCAAGATTTTTGTTTCTCCATTGTGTTCAGAGCTGTCTGTTCCAAAGCCTGTCTGAGTATTTATAATCTACTGCAGTTGTTTTCAGTTTGCATATATGGAGTTACTGGCCTGTTACATATGCCTCAGTGCTAATTTCTTGGGTTTCTTTTCTTTTTTTTTTTTTTTTTTAAGATTTATAGGGAAACCTTGGCCAAAGTAGGAGAACTACTACTCATTTTGAATGCTCTTGCAGAACCTAATTCCATTTCAAACCTCTTTCTCCTTCCCCTGACTAGAAAACTTTCTGCATAGCAGTGGGAAAAAAGATACATTCCCTCTGATAGACAAAAGGGCTCTAATTGCAGTTGTGGCCATGTTCTTGCACTGTTTTTCTATCCATTTAAGCTGGAAAACTCATTAGCTAGCTACACCAAAGCTCTGGTTAGTAAAAGAATCTTTAAAAGGATAATTCTTGAATGGAGTACCTCAGTAACTTCCTTAAAAGTGTTTTTGTAGTTTCCTTCTCTCTGTCCAGATTAAAGAGGTTGTGTTGGCTTTGGATGCATCCAGCTGATGGGAGGGGACAGAAGGTTTCCTTGTCTTTCCTTGTCTTTCCTTGTCAGGAGCAGGGTTGGCTGAGTTTCCTGGTTGCAGTTAGGTACACTCTTACAGCATAACCCAACAGTCATTTCATTTTGGGATAAGGATTAGACTAAGTCAACTTGAATGAACACATATCTCCGCTTACATCCCCAGCCCTATTAAATATGTGAAGTTGGGGTTGGGGGGGGGGAAATGACATAAACCAGACCTTACCTAACATATGTATGTGCTGTGTTGCCTGAATAACCCTTGAAATCTTCAAAAACAAGAGAATTGGTTCCTTTCCTGAATGAACATTCTCCTTTTCAGCCACAGCTGTTAGATGTAGACTGTTACGAAGTGGGAGTCATGTGAAGCTGGTGCTATTCATCTTCCCAGTTAATTAGGTTGTCAGCTTTTCTGCTTGCTTTTTCCCACCATGTAATGCAGATTGAAGGCCCAAAACTCTGTTATTGGTCTTACTGCTTTATTTCTTTCATCATAACTCACAGAAGTTAAATGCCAAAATGATACTAGCATGAAGGCTATTTTTTCACTATTTTAAAATATTTCCCGAGTTTTCAAGTCTTTGGCTTTGAAGTTTGCCTGTTATGAGTATTCCATAATTATTTTAGTATTTTTGTTTTTAAAAAGTATTTCAAATAGTCAAAAATGATATTAAACAGTTTAGTATCAATCCTGTTTAAGTTTTTCTTTGTTTCTCTAACTGTAAATTGCTTAAGAATTTATTAAAAGAAATATATATAATATGGCTTGAAAAAAGTAAATCCCTAGAATTTATTAGTAGACTTCACCTGCTCCTACTGCGAACTGGGATGGTCAGGTATGATTAGACAGTTGAAATAGTAAATCTCCTGGGACGGTACCACACAGTGTTGAACTGGAGTTGAAGTTTTGTTTTGTTTTAGCACTATTATAGTTGGTTCATTTCAAATTAGTTCATGTTGCAAAAGAAACATTTTTATAATGGAAACAGTCACCTCATGCAGGCAAATCCATAGAGCAAAGTATTTACCAATGTCTTTCCTTTCATGCACAGTTATTATTTGCAGTAGTGCCAAAGCTTGTTTTTGAAATGGATGGCTGAGATTATAGGAGGATGGGCTCTGCTAACGTGGCAGTGTGTGGTGGCTGAAAAAGGCAGGATTTAGTATGTCCATGTATTGAGCAGTTTCGTTTTTCTCAAGATTTCAAATGGCTTTTATCCTGAATCAGTAATTAGAGATTTTTTAGGGTTTTTTTTTTTGATGACTTCATTTTGTTTGGGCAGGGTTCATTTGTAGTCTGAGGACTGGAACGTTTGAACCACTTTTCACTTTGATTCCCAGGTTATAATTACTAATAATCAAAATACAATCCTGTTACTAAAAATTATGCCCAAGGTTTCGTTAGCAAATAAACCATTTAGAAACCTCAGTCTTTTTTTTTTTTTTGTACTAGTGTTCATCATGTAAAATACTGTGATTCTTTTTGGGTCAAGATAGTTGTAAAGAGAATTCTTACCTGTTTCTGGAGAGCAGAGATCAGCTCTTACTTGTTTTGATGATTTTCTGTGTATTAGTTTCTCTTTTAAAATGTGCTAGATTGCAAAGTGTAAATATGCTGAATTCTTCAGCTAATAGCAGACTGTTACTGAAGGTAGTCTACTAATTCAGTGTAAGCTGCTAAATGGGAAAAAGTCTTGTTCTTTTAAAGTTATTGAATATAAATTATGGTAGCAAGTGTTTTGCAGTCCTTGTACAGATATTTCTGTTCTGAGCTTTTTTTTTTAATATCAAAGCAAGATTATAGTATTTATATTATAGCTATGAAGTGATACTATAACCACAGGGAAAAATTAAATCATAAGTTTATTCTAGATTCTGTATTTCAGTCACCATTCCTCTCACTGAGGTACACGTGCCTTACCTGTGTGAGCAAAATAAGAAGAATTGCTTAGTTGCAAGTACAGGAGCTTTGATGCTGGGGAGAAATACTCCAGGAAAGTTAATTGGTTATCTGGTCTAAAGACATAGTCCCATCTACACTGGTGATACATAGCAGGTGATGATGAACTGTTTTTCACACTACTTGACTGATTTGAATGCATAACCTTACATCAGTTTATCAACTCCAGAGAATGTGAAATAGGCAACAGGAACGTGCTGAAGTGAGCATTATAAATGTGATGTTTTTCTGTTCCAGTACCAAATGATATCCTGCTATGTATTGGAACACTGAGGAAGTCTGGAACTGTTGGCAATTTCTGCAAGGCAGTGTGGTGGATGGGTTTTGCAGAAATGTAGAAAAAACAAAAACTCCTGATTTTGTTGGTTTTTTGTGTGGGTTTTTTTTTTCCTAATGTGAGAAACTTAAAAGCAGATCTCATTGAGAGACCTGGAAAGAGAGGATGTTGACAGATCCAGACAAGCTAAATGTGAAACTTTAACTGGGGATACCTCTTGGAATGTGGTGGGTGTTTCACAGGCACAGTACCTTTGCAAGTGCCTGGGCCCTTTCTGTGCAAAGTATCTCCCTTCAGGAGCACACATGCCTGCTCTGAATGGGCCTGTGCTCCCACTGCTGCAGCTTCCTAGCCAGTTGCTGGGCCAGACTTCAGCTGTAGTCCAGGTCGTTGCTTGGCAATTTCAAGGTACCAGCACCACTGAAAGGTGAATTAATGATTTGGCCATTCTTAGTTGACTTTCGTCATTATCTAGGCAGCAAATTGCTTGGGGAGACTTTTTTACATAATTTGCATAAACTGTTGCAGCCTTTACCTGGGAGTTAGTGTGAAAGAAATACATATGGCAGTGTTTGGGAAAGCCATAGCGACACTATAATAATAAATAGTGTCCTGACCACTTGTTACTTAAGTGGTCCAGGAGCAGACCTGATGGTGGTATCTGCCCAAGGCTGGAAAGAGGACAGGGAATTCTGAACACTTTATGTATTTTTAGTTTCTGGCTGCTACCTGGATTTGTAGGGTAGCACGATTTTACTCATTACTTGGGTGTTACAAAGAAAACTGTGTCAATATCCATGCGGCATTTTTGAATGTATATGTATACATTCTTTACAGTATGCTGTTTATTTATTCTTCAGTTTACAGGAGTCTGTTAAACCAGTGAAGAGAGAATCTGTCAATATATTGATGGCAAAAATCTTAATTACTCTTAGTAGTAGTCTTTTGCTGAAACAAGATGACATGTGCTGAAAATAAACTCTTTTTTTATTTAATAGTAGCACTCTTTTGATGGAGATAACTCACTCGAACAATGCTTTTTCTCCTTAAGTGTTTATGCGTTGCCAATTAAGCCGGTTACAAAAAGGACATGCAACAGATGAGTGGTTTCAACTCAGTTCCCATGTACCGTTAAAGGGTATTGAGCCAGGATCTTTGCGTGTTCGAGCACGATATTCTATGGAGAAGATCATGCCAGAAGAGGAGTACAACGAGTTTAAAGAGGTATGAATTTTTTTGACTTGTTTGAGACAGATCTCAGTAGTATTTATGGTGACATCTATATATCACTACGGATGTATGGTATCAGTTTTTCCAAAGCTGTAATACGTTAGGAGAAGCTTCTGAATATTTTTGAAATTCTGTTTTTCTTTCAGCTTATACTCCAGAAGGAACTTCATGTAGTCTATGCCTTATCACATGTTTGTGGACAGGATAGAACACTGTTGGCTGGCATTTTACTGAAGATTTTTCTTCATGAAAAGCTTGAGTCCTTGTTGTTACGAACACTAAATGACAGGGAGATAAGCATGGAAGGTACTGCACTAAATTACACTAAAGTTTACTGGAATTCTGGACGGGTGGGGCGGGAAGGGCTTCATCACTTTCCTTTTTTTTCTCCTCCTTTAGTTACAATGTCTATCAAATGTAAACACAGCACATTTTTCCTCTGCTTTTTGTTGTCCCATTTTCTCAACTTTTCACTTTGCTGTCTTTTTTTTTCAGATGAAGCTACTACCTTATTTCGTGCCACCACGTTAGCAAGTACACTTATGGAGCAGTATATGAAAGCCACAGCAACAAGTTTTGTTCACCATGCACTGAAAGACTCTATATTAAAGATAATGGAGAGCAAGCAGTCCTGTGAGGTGATACCTTGAACTATGTTTTTAAACATTTTGGTTTATTGACACAATTATCTATCTACTGTTGTTATGATTTATGTTTGCATTAAATATTAGCTTCAGAGACATTTATTATTCTCTCAGAACTAAAATTCGTTTACATGAGAAATACAGGAACTGAACTCATTAAGAGATTTATTTTTTCCCCTTAGATTTTGGCTTTGGACAAGATTCATAGTAGAACTTTTAAAGTTTTTTAATTAAAATTTCTTTAAATGATCTGTTTATTCTTTATCAGTTGTAGACTGTTCTGTAGCAGTAACTGAAGTTCCTAACCTAAGTAACTTCTGGTAAACTCAAGATATCATAGAAGGCAATGTCTGAACTTCAGTTTTAATCTAAAACTTCCTGATATTGAATGATTGTTACTGATCCTAAAACTGTTTTTAAAATGAACCTCCTAACATCTGTGTTAAAGTTAATTGTGGAAAGGATAGGAATCCTCAGAAATTTGGATTGAGAGAGACAAAAAGGTTGTGCAGATGGATGGTGGTGAATATCTGAGCTCTTAAAAGCTTAGTGTATTAGAACTTAAAACCATTGCTTCATCATGTTGTCTGACTAGCCATTGAAACAGACTTGTGAGTTCTGTAAGAGCTCTGTACAGCACCAGAATATTTAATTTACTTTGAAGTAGTATTCAGTGTAATATTATGAAATTATATATGTAGTTCTAGTAAGGAGAGGAAACATAATCTTTTTCTCTTTTGTTATAGTTAAATCCCTCAAAGTTAGAAAAAAATGAAGATGTAAACACTAACTTGGCACATCTACTCAGTATACTTTCAGAATTGGTGGAGAAGATATTCATGGCTGCAGAGATATTGCCTCCGTAAGTTTTCACTTTTCTGTTCAGATTTGTATTTGAAAATTCCTCTTTGTGTGAATTACATTGGACCTTAATATGATGTTTGTACTGGTTCATCTTCTGCTAATCAGTCATAAGACTGATGTCTTTAGAGTTGCTGTATGCACACAGAGGAGGGGGAAAAAAAAAGACTTTCAGAAATTAATAATGCTTTTTCCAAAAGCCTCTGGCTAGCACACATGCTTTTCTTTGAAGAAGACACTACTAGACCCAAGAGCTCAGGGAAAGAAAAATAATAAAAATAATCAATCTCATATTTCCACAGAAAGGTACAAGACAGTAGTAGGTAGTTAACAGACAATTATATATCTTTAGGTTGATTACAAATTCTTTCCAGCTCTCCTCCTCTGAGAAAGAGATGGAATTATTAACAGCATATTAAAAATACAAGCAAGTAGTAGTAGAATGATACATTTCTATGATCACTTCTGTCTACCTGGGAAATGCAGAGGTTATATTTTCTTTTCCTCTGTTTTAATTGGTAAAATAACTTGTTTTCATAGTTTAGATTTGAACCGTCTAATAAAAAGCGGATACTACTAACAGCTTTCTTCTTTCTATGTCAGTAGCTATTGAAGTCTACAAAATCCTCAATTTTGAGATTGCAGAGTAGCACAGAAGTGTTTCTTTTGCGTTAGTGCTGGCGAGGTTGGCATTAAAATTTGAACTTCTTTTAAGTGTATGATGCAGCTCTCACCATTTTCTGAAATACACAACAACATTCCCATTTTTTTATGGGAGAGGACTGCTGCTGTGGTTGCCTAACTTTTAAACTTCTAACCCTCATTTATGGAAAGAATAGTTGTTGTTTAGTTAAGAACAAAAAAATTTTAAAAAATCAAACCATCAAAATTGTCTTTTTTAAAAGGAAATGCTACTTAAGAAACAGGAAACAGTTATAAAACATTTAATGCACATGAGAATAATCACTAAATTGCATATAGAATTGAGTATTAATGAAAGTTTTTCCTTGCTATTTATAAATTTACTTTTAATATAAATTTAGAAATTTAGAAATTGACTATTTATAAATTTATTAACTTTAAACTTTAACTAAGAGTTAATTTATATTTAAAGCTTATGTCTAAATCATAAATGTGTGATCAAGGAGGAGGTTGATCTGGATCCTTTCTGATCAGCTGTTTCAATTCTGTAAGTTTAATGGAAGGCGTAATTAGCTACTATTTTTGCAGGACATTGAGATATATTTATGGGTGCCTACAGAAGTCTGTTCAAAACAAGTGGCCAGCTAACACCACCATGAGAACCAGAGTTGTTAGGTAAGTTACTTGTCAATTTATTCTGAAAGTAATCTTTTCAAGTCTTGTTAAAGACATACTTCAGTGTGCTTCTCTGTTTCTTTCAGTGACAAAACTGTATAGTACTTACATAGGTTACAGCAACATTTAAGATATTTACAATGCTGAGGCATGATATCCCAATTAAGGATTATGAGCTTGTTAGAGTCTTAATCATGTTCTTAGAGCCTTGCCACAGTAAGATAATGTAATACAGAGGTCAGTATAGCTTTACTTAAGAGTTTTAACTTCAAATTTACTTGTGTTTTGTCAAGTTATACAAACTAATCTAAGATAACAATTTCCTTTTTCATGCTGGGAAAGAAAAACTTCTCTCAAAGCAATAGTTAACCTTTGTGATACCTGTAGAGAGCAGTAACCTCTGAAGATCATGTTCCTTTCATGTGCTACCTGGGAGGACTGTGCCTTTACCCAGGGACTCCTATGTAGTGTGTGTTCATTGCTGGAGAAATCTTAACATGGTTTAAGGTCCATGCCCTTTAAAATGCAGACCCAACATAGTAAGGAGTCTAATACCTTCTCATAAAGACAATTGGACTGTTGTTAGATTTCACTGAGGTACTGTCTGTGTTGGGATATATAGTTTTCTGCATCAGGAAGGCTCCCGGTCGTTGGTGTTAGGTTGCTGGTTCTGATCACTCTGAATCAACTCTCTGCATTGATTTCCAAAAACATGTAATTCTATGCTGTCCCAGTTTTGTTTCATTTCTCTGCTCCAGCCCGATCATGTTGAAACATTCCAGAGTGCCTCTAAAAATGTTGCAGGAGGTTACTGAACCTGGCTCCTCTGAATTTGCACCAGCCAAAAAAACTCCAATGTGTATTCATAAACCCGTGCGATACACAAGTTCTTCCTCGACCACTGTCCATTGCCAGTGCAGGTCAAACAAAAATCTTTGACAAAGATGTGGCCTTGACACTGTTTTTCTAAATGCTACTGGGGGTTTTAAGGGTATCAGAGCCACATCTTTCCCTTTTTGTGGTGTTGGGCAGTCATATGATTTGCTGAGGGTAATCTCCCATGAAGGGAGTCTTTCAGAGGATTCGTCTTTGGCCTATGTTTATCATTTTGACACCAGAAGCCTCATGTCATCCAGGGTACCATGCAGGGGCATTGCCTTCAAATGGAGGCTAATCTTACTGTGAGAGCCCCTCTTACTTCAAGGGACTGACCTACTGGAAGGCTGTAGAGCTCAGCAGTGAAGACCATCTCTCTTTCTGTTCCGCCCCAGCTCCAGAGAAAATGATGTGGCTTTCCCTAGTGGACACAACTCGCATTCAGGGTTTTCCAGAGGTCTCCACTGGATGTGATAAATATTGAATCCTTTGCTCTTATGATGTTAGTCTTCACAAGTGGATACAAGTGATTCTTCTCTAGAGTCAGAGTTTCATAGCCTTCAGTGATGATTGTTCTCTTTTTTGCCCTAGTTTTGGTCCAAGAATGATTAAATATTCAGAGGCAGACGGACAGTTTTTAGATGTCTGCGTATCTCTCCTACTATATCAGTCAGAAGGTGCTGCCATTTCTCCCTGATCATGAAACCCCCATGTAGATATTGACTCATTCTTAATTTAGGCAGGTTGCCCAGAGTAAGAAGCACCGGATCTTCTGCATCAGCAAGGTCCATGCTAGATTCATACCTGATTGGCCTTCAACTTTGAGCACTTTAAAGAGGAATTGGTGTGTATGCCGTGACTTCAAAATTGATTACTTCCTCATAGCTTTAAATTCACACCATAGAAAGTATTTTAGCTTCACAGATGGCCAAGAACCGTTGTCTTACCAGCTCATAATTCGTGGTTCTTGGAGAAGTCAGAAACATCTGGAACAGTATGTATTAGGTGTCTTGGGCATATGGAAGGTGTGTTAACCTCACTACTATGTATGTCATTTTCAAGTAAGGTGGACATTACCATCACTGTGTACTTATTAACAGGGAAGTAGTGTAAGGTCCCCTTCCTTCTTTTGTAAGTGGTCAGGCTTTGGTACTGCTGTAGTAAAAACCAGTTTGCTGGTAGTGTCCAAGCACTCTGAAAAAAATTAAAGATGATTTAGATTGCTTTAGTTGGTCCATATGTCACTTCATTGTATAGCAATTAGCCAGAATTGAGGTTAACCAGAGGTGAATGTTTTTTACTTCTGCTGTTAACAGAAAGTTAGATTTTTCTCATGCTACTGAAGGCTATTCTGGGTTTCTGTTGAATGAGTTCCTAGTTCTGCAGTCAAAACACAGCACTTTTTTTCCAGCTTTCTAGATGGCAGTGATTACTTCATGGAAGAAAGTAGCAGATCCCTTATTATTTTTCTACTGTAGCATAGTGTCATCAGGATATGGATTGGCTTAAGCTGACCTAAGGCTGTGTTCCTGCAAAAAGAAACGTTCCCTTTGCCCTCCTCCTTACATTGGCTTGGGGGAGCCAGTGGCAGCAGGATGGATGCCTTGCAGTGGCAGATGATGGAAAACCTTTGGGAGGTCAGAGACCAGGGGCTGCTCCTTTTTGAAGCCAGTCTGGTCTGAGATTGGCTTCAGTATGACTTTGCAATTAAGTTCTTCCCACATGGTTTCAACAGTTCACCTTAATTGGGAAATCAGTATGCCTATTCTTTCAGCTTTTATCATAATTGAAGTCATAGCATAGTATTCTTAATTTGTTAATGTGTTCACAGAGCGCAGGTTGATTGGTTGGTGTCTGTCTCAAAAAGATTCCATGCTAACTTGAATCCTTAAAGACTACGCAATTTTACATTAATTCTCTAATTTTATTGAACAAAATACAATTTTCTTCCCGTTTCAGTGGCTTTGTTTTTCTTCGACTGATTTGTCCTGCTATCCTGAACCCAAGGATGTTTAATATCATCTCAGGTGACTATATGCTTCAGATTGAATTCATACTTTATACAGTAGTAGGCATGAAATTACTGTAGTGTCTAATGTAGCGAAATACAAAGTTTTTTTGAACGCTGGATCCGAAGTCATGTTATCCATGTCACATGACTGATTTCTCCATAAGGCAGCCAACGTATCCTTTTCACTTTTAAAGGTTAGATTGTGGTTATCCCCAACGTCATTTTAAAGTCCAGAAAAACATGCATTGTTGTATTTAATAATACAATTTCAAGTCAAAAGTGTAGAATACATTCTAGCAGTGTGAAAAACGTGTGTGATCTTCACATGTCATTTTGAATACAATGCAATGCTGAGGTTAATGGCTGAAATTCAGTATCATCTCTTAAATGAACAAGATTTATAAAGTTGAAAATGTGTCTGCAGAGCTTGGAATATGATTATGCACCTAGAAAACTTGCTTGAATAACTTGTTTGAACCTCCTGCTTAGATAGCTTCCAGCCATTGGAGAAATGTATTTTGACTCATTAAGTACAGTCGGTCTCAAATATGGAATCTTAAAGATGAGAGAGGGGTGGCGTTTAGAAAGAGTGGGTTGTGCAGACTTGAGATGGTAATTGTGGTTGACTCTTTAAGTCTTTATATGGCCTTTAAGTCTTTATATATGGCCTTTAGCCATATATAGGAGAGTTCTATGGGCTTGCCTCAGTGAATGTTCTCACCACATAAAGTCTTACCCTGTTTTTTGATGCTCTCTTGGTAGAGTGCATCTATGGTAATTAACTAAAACAGCATCAGGGAACATTCCTGTTTGCAAGGCCAGGATTGCAGATCTGCTGTACAGGCCTGTGGCACGGTGCTGGGTGGCATCAGATTGCGTTCTCCCAGATAGCTCGTAGGGGTGGTTGGGATGGTGGCACACACCAGGGACCACATCTGACACGCTGTGGGCATGGGGCTTTCCTGTTGTGAAGCTTTAATGGCAAGGGCATGGATTATCCCATGGCAGTTGCCTTAAGCACCTAGAAATGTTTGTGCGCATTTTAACTTACCTTCTGTGGGAGGAAAAAAGGAAAGGCATAAACTACTGAAAAATCTCTTGCTAAAGCGTCGCAACTGAGTCGGGGGGAGATGCACAACCACATAAAGTTAAAATATTCGGACATCTGAGTTGCTTACTTTTAAAAGGTTGCATATGCTATACCTCATCTTTGTGTTCTACTTTTTTTTCCTTGGCAAAGATCACACCAAGCTAGAAGGTGTTTAATTTGTGCTGGCCATTGCTCTTCCTTCTTCCCTCCCTAGCAGTTTCTTGATTTTTTACAGTAAAATGCTGATTTGGAAATAGGAGGAAATCTGATTTCAGAAAAGCTATTTTCTTTATTAACAGACCATTTTTAAGACAATGTAGCATGTTTTCTATCATCTCTCTTTAAGCTATACTAAATGAGAAGGGCTCTGTCAAACAGAAAGTTACTTTCTCTCACGCAGTAATCATTTCCACACATACTTTGAGAAACATGGTCTGGTACACAGTGATCCTTTATTTAGGATTTTTTTTTTCATGTAAGTTGCAAGTTAGGTACCTCCTAACTTAGTTTGCACTGTGTCTGCACGTGTAAAAAGTTACCTATGAATTTGAGTAATCCCTTTTAAGCTTGTCCATTAAAGTGCTGCTTATGTATATCCAACTAATACTCTTGACTACTGCTAAGGTAAACTTAGAGGCTCCATGTAGGGCTTTTAGAGCTGTTCAAGAAAAGGGATGAGGCAGTCCTTCTTTTGGAGCAAAGCTTCCAACCTACTTTCTTCCTCTAATAGTGAAAAAAGTATTCTGAAGGCTGGGTGTATAGGTACGGCTCAGTATCAGCAGCAATCCTATCACCTCGACAGCTGTGATTGGAAAAAAAATATCTTTGTTTCAAAAGTTAACTCCTTTGTTCCAAGCATCTTTGAGGTTTTTTTAAAGTAATCCACTTCCTTAGATCAGTTCTCCTAACCTGAAGTGTCAGAATCCAAAGCTAGTAATGTTTTCCAGCATTGCTGCTTCAAAGGCTTGTATCGTACCAAGCACTAGATACAATGAACAACTGACATTAGTGGCATAGCTCCAGCTATGCAAGAAAAATTAGAATTTATTTTTCAGTGGATTTTGGAGGAGGAGGGGAAGAAAGAACAACAAAAGATGCAGGTAGACAATAAAGACCATATAGCATTCTTATGAAAAATTATAAAATTAGAGCCTATATAATAACTAGGTCAATTCTGGAACACTTCAAACCTGGCTTTCAGCCAGGCCTTTTACCATTAACTGGAGGGAAAAATAATTTTGATATTACTGAGTAATATCACTTGTTGGAAAAGGAAGTTTTAACTCCCTAAGAGGTTAATGTAAAGTGTTCGGTGTAATGTGAAGTACAGCAAGTGACTATAATTTCATAGAAGTGCAAGCCATGATTGCATGTAATGTTGACTCTGTTTTCCTGATGCCAGTAACTGAAAGTGTAATTTGTGTAACGTGTCAGAGCCGGTATACACAAATAGGGAAAAAGGTAAACTTGCCTTTTTTTATTCTAAAGTTAAATCAATTTTTTTACCCTAGCAACAAATAATCCTCCTTTCAACAGAACTGTTTCATTTTTGTGAAAATGGTTCTTACTTCACCCAACTCCTCCTAACACCACTTTACTTTGCATACTTGTTCTGTATGCAGTTATTACAGAAAATCAGATGTGCATATTAATATATGTTTATGCTCTCTATGCAACATAAGTTTTATTTCAGCAAGAGACATCTTCCACATGTAGTTCTGTTATAATAAATAATAATAAAATAAGAATATTTTATTCCATGAAAAAATAGGTCTCAGAGCTTTACTTTCATATGACTGCTGTTAGTTTTGAATGGAATGGCCAGTAACTCTCTCCTTTATATCCCTGCCAGATTCTCCTTCCCCCACTGCTGCAAGAACGCTGACGCTGGTCGCCAAGTCTGTGCAGAATTTAGCAAATCTGGTTGAATTTGGAGCTAAGGTGAATATAATTTTACACACACAGAACAGCCCGGAACTATGTTTCCAGTACATTTCAATGTTGCTGTGTAATGCATGCAAAAATCTGTTGCCGTTTTCTCATGCAAAGCCAAACACATTAGTTGTTTGTCCTCATCAGCAAGGAGGCCTCGTTACTGCAATTTCTTCTATCCTCTTCATTTAGAGCTAAACAGTGTTCATTTAGGACTAATGCAGTAGCATAAAGTCTGGTCAAATTGGGAAAAGGACCCATAATCATTTGAGAGGAAGTGATCTAGAAACTCCTGATAATGACTTGGTACCTCCCATGAAGATTTTGAGTCTGGTATTAGGAACACCAGCAATAGTCTGTTAAAATAATTGATGAACAAATGACCATACCAGTAGGTATTACAGAGTGTGATGCAACCGTATATTGATGGTATGAGAACACAGATGAACTCAGCAGGCATTTGCTCCAAAAACAACAGTGGAAGTATGTGAGGCATTCTTTTTTCCGTTTGCAGTCACACTCCAGTATTTCCTGCGTTAAGAGGGGAGAAGTGGGAGAGGAAAGGCAGGCAGCCATCCCACCACAACAAAAGTGTCCATGATGGTAAAATGGGTACATTTTCTTTTAGAATATCCGCATCAAAAAGACAACTGAGAATTGCTGGAGCTGGAATCTGTGATGGGAAAGAATCAGAAGGATAAATAGTCTGCCTGAAATAGATGGTGGCAGCTTTTTTTGCATTTCCTTTGATTATTTGATGTCAAAGGGGAGGCATCTTTCAGTAATATTGGCGTGCTTCTGTACACAACATTGAAATGTATGCCACACACATGTTCTATCTTTATATAGTAATTAACTGTCAGATTGAGACTAATCAGGCCTAAATTTTCAGTTTGGTATAGATTATCCAATTCTGAAACAAGTGAGGAAGTGCCAACCTCTGACTCTTCCCCCCCCCGCCTTTCACCCTGTGTTTACTTGCTCCTTAGATTGGTGTTTTCTGTGGTGGGAGCACTTCAAAGAACCCTTTCTATTTGTACTCACTTTCAAATTGCTAGACATAATTAATGTTGTGAATCAAGTGTAAATATTGCACTGAAAAGCCCTAGCTTTCTATAAAGTTTCTATTATAACACTAAGAGAATGGCACCAACAACTGGTCTCAGTTCTCCAGCTGAAACACAGTTTAAAAATAAATCTGTTGACTTAAGCATAATGAAAGTGGCTTCCGGCTGGCATTATGAAGTTATTTCTCTGACACATGTAATTTGGAATGTAAGCGGTAATGAAAGAATGAGAGCACTTATTCCTGCTCATACCTTTGAAAATAGAGCATGTTCAGTGCAGCTGGGTGTCGAGAGACATTCATCTTAATGCAAATTCATGTAGTATGCATGTATAAGAAAATTTATGAATCAGAGATCTGAAACTTCTGAATATAAGAAAATACTGAATTCTGTAGTCTTTTGACTGGCTGCACACCAGACATTAGAAACTCACTTGAAAAAATAAAATCACTCCAGATCACATGCTTGTTTTGCAGTGTCGTTTGTCTGACTGCACTGTGTTCACCTCGAGTATGACAGTTATCTTGGCATTGATTTGTTCTAACGAATACTTTTAAAAATTACTAGGAGCCATATATGGAAGGGGTAAATCCATTCATCAAGAGCAACAAACATCGCATGATCATGTTCTTGGATGAACTTGGGGTAAGTGGTGAAAAAAATCTTTACTGGAGGTTACATAGCAACATTTACGTGAAAATTCTTTACACTTCTTATTAACTAGCTCAAAAATGCATCACCTCCCAGACGATTTTGAATGCTTGTAACTGAATAACTTTTTCTTATGCATGTTTAGAAACTGCAGATTGCTGGCCTGTTATACGAAATTAAAACTGTCAAATGTCATTTTAGACTTTATTCCTTTAGTGCTTATCTTGATGTGAGAAGCTCAGATAGATATTATAGCTATGAGGATTAGAAATTTTGGCCAAAAACTCAAATCTTTAAAAACATGTTTTAAACCAAAAATTCTTATATATAATTAGTCATATGGTTTTGACCAGAGATTGAAATTATTTTTTGCTTTAAAAATTATTAGATAGAATTTCAGTTCTGTGTTAACCAATGTGTCACTGCATGCATTGTAGATGTTTTAGTTTGAAAGTGAACTGCAGTTACTGTATTATTTTTTGTGTTTGGTTTTGTGTATGGTAGCTATAGCAGGAGTTAGGACCTTAGATTACATATGTGTATTTTTAACCAAAAATTGATTTTAAAAACCAAGATGAAAAAATGCGCCAAGCTTCCTGAGTTGATTCCTTACAAGTGACCTAGCGGACATCTCAGAACATTTTGATAAGATATAAAAATGTATGTGGCATTCGGGTGGGCTGCCATATGTCACCTTCTTCTGGTTAAATTGCAACTTTTTCATATTATGATAACGTCAGTTTTCTTTAAATTTTGCACAAGGTCTCTGGAAGTGGTTGGTTTCAGAATAACTGTTGGATTAATGTACAGTTTTACTAATTACAACATTATTGGTTTATGATCAGTTTAATGAGTTACTTCATAATTAGAGATTTTGCTGAATTTTTGTTGCTGCTGTTTTCTCATTTAGATTGGAAAAAAAAAGCACCTAGTGGATGGATTCCCCCTCATTTAGGGGACGGCTATGAGCCTCTGTATGTAGTAGCTTTCTGGTCAGCTCTGTGGTAGCGCAGCAATGCCAGATCTTTTAGTAAGAATCCATCTAGCAAGGAGTAGAAATTGCAGTATACTCATAAAACGCATGCTTGCAGAGAGGAAGAAATAATGTAATTCATAATAGAGAGGGACCGGAGACTTGCGGTATCAAACAACTGTGTCGCCAAAGCTGTAGAGCTGTAATTTATCTTCCTGTGTTCCTGGGTACTCGGCATCCTAAACCTGCTCTCCTCTGTTTTGTTGAAGAATGTTCCTGAGCTTCCAGACACTACAGAGCACTCTAGAACTGACCTATCTCGTGACCTGGCGGCCTTGCATGAGATATGTGTGGCACACTCGGATGAACTCCGGACCCTCAGTAACGAGCGAGGTGTAATGCAGGTAAGCGACGGGTGAACACACCAATCAGTATGTCTTGAGTCACTCCGTGAGATCAGGATTCTCATGTAGTATTTCTGGCTAGCAGTATGATAAGCATTTTAAAGTAAGTGAGTTTCACCAGGAGGCTATTAGCTGTAAAGGTAAAAACTTTAGTTATTTTTCTTCACGCAACAAAACCAAAGAGGGGTTGTTTTTTTCCCCAAGTTTCCAGAGGAAGTTTTAGTTTCTAGAGGAAGCCTAAACCCACAAAATTACGGTCTCCTGACAGGCTCTCTGGGTCATTACTTTAGGATCTTTTTTTTTTCAGGTGAGAACTAAATTTACTTTTGTTACCTTTCTATGGATACCTCATTTCTGCTTCTGAATTTGCCAGTGCATTTGTAAACAAATAGGGCAAACTGTTGTAGCAAACCCCCACAGTGTTAGCAGTGCACTGGCTTAGCCTCCCTGTTACACCACCAAGCAGCAGAAAGATCTGTGGGTAGAGAGGCAAAGTCCACAGCGCTGTTTTAGACTTCCCTTTTGAAGGCAATGTCTTACTGACTAGGGAATTGGACGTTTCCTTTTTTTTTTTTTTCTTTTCATTTGTTTTATCTATTTTAAACTACATAGTAGCAGGTCCAATAAGTCTAATGCTGAAAATGCTTCTTGAGCAAGACTCTTCTGCTTCCAGCAGCTGATGTATGGTTTTACTGTCTTTCTACAGCATGTTCTTAAGAAGCTTTTGGCTATTACTGAACTGCTTCAACAAAAACAGAATCAGTATTCAGTGTCCAATAGCATCAGGTAGCAGCCCTCTAACTGACTTCTGCATGGATCCAGCATGCCCAACATGGCAACTCACACCAGTATCACTTTCTTCTTGCTCTTGCCAAAAATAGCACACCCTGTCACATTCCCAGTGATGTGTGAACTATGCAAAAAGAAAACAAAGATTCTGTTGGTGAATGATTGTACCAGCAGCTTTTTTAAGCTATCTGTGCAGGACATTTGCACTTTTTTTTTTTTCCACTTGGAAACAGTTTTCACAACCTCTGAGCCTTGGTGTACAGTTCACCTTCCGCAAAGAAAATGCTGTGACTGTGTCTTGAACTTTGAAAATTATTTTCAGCACCTCTGATTGCCAAAGTTTTGCTGTCTTGTTTGAAAAGAATTATCAACTGACGTGAAAAGAAATGTGTTATTTTGACAGCCACATGTAACTGGGTAACATTTCTTACTGTCATTTCTGACTGGTTACAATAATTACGACTTTTGACTGTTTCAACCACTTTACTTCTATTTACAGTTTCCAGAATTTGATGTTATGGTAGGAACAATCTTTACTGTACACTTTTTATACCATGCTGTTTCTCTTGCTGGAATCATGTTGAAAGAGAATATGCAGAATGGGTCTTGTCAGCTTTATTTTTTGATGTGCCACTGATTCAGTCTGAATAGGTCTTCCATCAAGAACTGTATATCCAGATAAATCACAATGCTTTTGTAAAATGTTTACAACAGTAAATAATTTCAATTTGGTAAATTTATTGATCATTGTATCAGACATGCATGCGTTCATTAAACCATTTTATAAAATATGTATTGGTTCGTCTTTTGTGTACTGTAAGTCTCGCATAAATATTATTTTTATAAGTGAAAAGTTTTTTAAATAAATCAAGCTACAGATCAATTCTTTATGGAAACTGGCTAACTTTGGCTGCTGTGGAAATCTTTTAGTATCTGCACACATGATATACTTCGAAATGTTCAGGTGGTGTCAACTTTTTTACCATGAATCCTCAGAAGAGCATTACCTTGTCCATATGCTGTCATTTCTACATCTCTCATGGGGTGAGAAAGTAGATGTTAAAGCTGTGTTGTGGATAGAACTTCACTCATAAGAGAAAAGCAACAATATACTTTATTGATATAAAACAGCAATTTAACAAAGTTTGATAGTAAATGGACAGTGGTTTAACAAGATTCGATTCCAAGGTACTCTTGGTTATTTACGGCATAGAGAGCAAGGTCAGAGAAAACCTCAGGGAAACCCTCCCATTGAGTTATGAGGCTCAGAGAGGACCCCCTTGCCCCCTTCTCAGAGGGGAGTTTACATGAGTCTGGATGCAGACTTAGTCCCAGACTTGGCCAACAGTTTATGTCTAAAGGATTATATGTGCACAATCAATCCTTTATATCACTTAGCTAAGATTTCACAGTTTGGGTGCACTTACTCCCAGTTCACTTACTGAGAATCTGATGTGATCAGGAATCTCTTAACCTCGAGGAGTAACCGTGAGAGGTGTCCCTACTCAAGGGGAGATCCTGGCGTGCAGTCCGCTGCCGTGCAGGAGAGCTCGAGGGGCCCTGGGCTGCCCACTCTGTATGGAGGAAGATGATTGACTTGTATTTACATACCAGGCGTATTGTGGTTGGTGCATACTCAACTGGCCCTCAGCTGTTGAGCAAGATTTATGGCCCTTAGCTATTGTGTTGTTATCTGTCTCCCCAGAGACCAACTTAAGCCAGATGCAGCCATCACGACCACCACAGGTGACTATTGCTTAAGAAGAAAAGGTGGGGCGGGGAGCATGCTGCCACAAACTGTTAAAAAAATTTCAGAGGGTGTTTCAGCATCACCATTTGTAGCTTTTCTAGGCAGGGAGCTAATAAGGAATAAAAGGATTCTGAGACTCACTGACAAGACTAAGGAGGTAATCACGTAAGTAATGGTGTAACGTGAACACAGCTGTTACACATTAGAACGACAATGCTATTCTCTCCAACCTATTAGAACTGCTTTTTCCACTCACTGTCACGCTGAATTGTATAGTCTTTATCTTTGGGTCTTTGCTGTAATATTAGTGTGCAGCTTCTAGGTCTGCACCTGGCTCTTGGTGTGCTGCCCTGGTCTCTCCAGCTGGGGCAACTTTCCTGAAGGTGGGTGCTCAATGCTGTAGCCCAGAGCTCCAAGCATCACAAGTACTACACTTAGCAGTGTGCTCTTAGTACAGCCCAGTGAAGACATACCTGTTTGCAAGACCTTGGTACTACTGAATTATTTTTTAGATCATCCCATAAAACCACTGCTTGACCTATCACTGTCAAGCCTGTATTAAACTGAGTCTCAGAGGAAAAGGAAATTAACAGTCTTTTTTTTCTGCCCTACTTCACCCTCTTGCTGTATGTTGTTAGGTCGCACAGGTAAAGTTCCCACTTTGTAACATTTTTTTTTGTGTGATGAACTGTTGCTGAATGCTCTGCTTATAGCTTCCAGCCAGGTCAGAACCTAAGCACACTACTTAAACTGTGTTAAGTCAGCCAATGACCTTGGTATAGAAGGATTTGTCAAAAACAGAATGGATAGAGTGGGTTATTTTGTAGGTTTAGTTGGCTGGGTGTAAAATATAAAAATACAAACTTTGGAGAACAGATTTGGCTGGCTATTTACCTCTTACATAAAAAAATGCAGCAATGAGAATGAAACTAGAAAATTCCCAAAGCTGCATTTAGGTGTGTGTATTGTAGAACTGCTTATGTTCTAAAAGAGTATATAAAAAGGAACTAGACTTTATTCTAGATTTGGAAGACATCCAACAACTTAGGAAGATTTAAAAAATAATAGTTGCCTCCAGGTACATTAGTCACAGCAACCTAATCTGAGAGCACAGCTGCAAAGTAAGTCACAAAGGTCTCATTATTACTTTCCATATTGTAAAATACATTGGTACAGCCCCTTAGTATACTTGCGAAGAGCTTCCCAAACGTACCATGTGTAACGGGTACGGCTGTGTTCTTTTAGCGGCTTCAGTGACAGGCCTGGGAGGAGGGGAGCACATCCTGCTGTAAAAGCATGTGCAGGCCTGTTACCGGAGCTGTCTCCTGCCTGCATTTATCCAGTTCACTGCATGCCCAGCTTGACGTTAGCTACTGCCATGCTGTACTCCTACGCTGAAGTCACATCTCAAACTGTTCCTGGACCAAAACTCTTCCCCAAGTGACAGATTTCTTGAAGCAAATATTTCTAACTAATGTTTGACCTTGAATGGATGAGGGTTTAATGGAACCACAGCTAATTATTTCAGCAGAGTCAAATGCTTTACTGCAAAGCTATGAAAAACTGACAGAATAAATACATCATGACAGAAAGTAAAGAATCTGTGGAAGACAGGTTCACACTTGTCATCGAACAGTAGTTTTTGCAGCAGCAGGATTCCATCATCAAGGTTACACTGTGTCCACAAGATCATCATCAGTCCACTCTTCCTAATGGAAGGGAAAAAAGCAATGCCTTGAGTGATGTGTGAATTTGGGGTGCTTTACAATAAGGTGGGCCAAGCAATACGTACCTGTAGGTACACAGTACTACTGCACCTGCTGTCACAGCAAATTCTACTACATATGCCAGTTAAAGAGAATTTAAGACAGGTAACTTCAAATCTCTGAACTGTGTCTGTTATCAGTAATAGACTTAAACAGCAAATTTAAACTGATTGTAAACATAGCGCTTGTCCACATTACTCGACAGATGAGCGTTTCTGCCAGGACACTTGACCATGCTTATCTTGCACACTCCAGTCTACTTCTGACAACCAGGTAGGTAGCAGCTGTCAGTCCTGGTTAACTGACAGGGCTACCTCAAACTGGAAATAGAGATTCATGCAAGGCCTACACAGAAGTTACTTGATGAAATACATGTTTGTTAAGTTCCCCTTCAGATTCTTAGGATGTGCCTGACCTAAGGTCATGGCCAAGACCTGCTAAACAACATGAAAAGGTATTTCCTTTCCTTAGACTCTCCATGATCTGGATTTCTGCTCAGACTTGCTCCCTCTGCTACACATGAACACAGTTAAAGGAGTTTCTTTAAGTATGCCCCAGTCTGTTGTGACAGTCCAATTACGTTTTGATTCCTGGGTTCATTCTAAATGTTTCATGCATGTCCCTCCCAAGTAATATTACCCAGTGTGCTCAATGTCTTGTGCAGGGAATAAAACAGAAATAACTTAGTCAAGCAGAGTATATCAAAGGGAAGATTTTGTTTTTCATATTTATTTTAGCTAATTGTGGCTAATCCCAGAACACAGGATTGAAAGCCTCCTGGGATTAAGCCCTACTTCTTGCTTCTGCAGGCAGGCCACAATGCCACTACTACCCTCCCCTGCCAAACCCACACCAAAAAAAAGCTATGCTCTCTGTGGCCAGGATTTAATACCTAACAAGCATTCCACAAACAGAAGAAAGACTAAAAAGAAATATTTTAACTAGTGGTGACTAAGCCCTTTAACCTTAAAGCTATCCATGCCTACTCTTAAAGTCATGGAGCCACAGCCATTTTAGCAGCCCCTTTTCAGCACTTGTTTGAGGCTCAGCTCATGCTCCTTCATTATGGACAACTATGTAGAGGTTTCCACAAGAGCTCGTATTGCAACCTTTTACTAATACCCTCTGCTTTTTAAGGCTTCGTCACTTTGGCAGCCGTGTCATCTGTGCTCAGCCAGTACCTGGTGTGTTTCTTCTATAATTTCAAATTGGTGAGTTCTCCATACTGGTTATGGCCTTGCTACTGATAGTAACTTCATCTGTAAACTATTAAGTCAAGAAACAAAATCTTACAAACAGACTAGAATTGACTGTGCACTTTGCTACTACAGCCTAATTACTTACAGATACAAATATCATTATTGTCAGCTAACTACAGCATTAGTGAAGTCTCAGTTTGAGCAGTATGCACATACTATAAGCTTTCAAAACATTAAGCACCCTTCCTCCTTTATGTCGTGCCCAGCTCCTATCTGCTCTTGCATGCGATAACTACTCAGAAATGAAAATATGCAAGTACAAAGCCTTAGCAGTTCAGATATACATCAATATTTAAAAATCCTAAGTTTCAGGAGCTGTTAAAACTGTGCAAGATCTTATCATGAAATGCTTTAGGCTATGTGTGAATTTATCCAATCAGTTTATTCCTCTGGAAAAAGAATTGTGAATATACATTAGTAAGAAACTCAAAAATCAAAACTGCCTCAAACCATAGTGGCGTAACTAAAATAACACCCCCTTCAAATTAAACTGGGGCAGGGAAGAAGTGAGCCTCAGAGCTTAACTGGAGCTGTTCTCCAAGTCATTTTGGGGGGAAGTGAAAAGTTACGAAAATGCTAGTTTTACAGTTGCCAGTTTCAATATGCTTTTTAAGACTGGCATTTGGCGTAAACACTAGTCAAAGTTTTTACAGCATTGCATAGTTATCATGAAATATGCTTGAGGTTCCACATTTTGTTAGAACATACTTTCAATGCTCATTTTATTATAGTCTTGTTCAAATAACGACATATCCTGCATTTTGTTAATATTTTGACATACAACCCTCTTCAGCTGTTAGCAAGTTTTTCTAAATGCTGTACTTAAGGTGTCTTAGACTATCAGGATGTACAATGTCTTCAGTATCAAGAGAAGTCCAGGTAAAAAGGGTTCTTCACAAAGCTAGTCTTTATTCTCCACAACTTCCAGTGAACGTGACAAATGAAAGCTCTGAAAAGCGTTCAGATTAGATCTGAAGGATTACCTTAATTCTGTTTTCAGCTATTGAGTCGCCCACCCTCCTCAGTCTGTCTCCACCTTATTTATACTTGGTCTTACAACCTGAGATACTAGCTACCCATCTGTCACTTATGCAAGCCTTGCTAGCAAATTGGCTGACGTAAAAATTTTGTCCAGCAGCTGACTTCTGCTTTGTGCAAGAAGCCAAATAAAGTAAATTAAAAGTTTCATAAACACTGGCCAGCAGTAAAGGCACCACATAAAACTTCCATGAAAAAAGTCTGCTCCAGCATATACTCATTTATTTCACCCGCATTCAGAGGAGTGAGTTTCCACCTGTACAGCTAGGATTTCTCCTCAAGTGGGCAGTTCCTGGCCTTCCAAAATCTTTCATCACAATATCCCAAATCCCAGTTTCACAGCTGTTTCCCCTCACTGACATCAGGGAGTTTCACATGCTGGAATTACTAAGCTCAATGTTGTTGTGTGGTTGTTCTATGATTTGTCAAGAGACTTTCAAAGCACAGGGAACAGCAGGAAGGATGGCTGGGGTGTTCTTCCACCTCCCCATAAAAGACTGGGGTATTTAAGAACACTCCCAAGCACAGGCCAGTATGAGCTCTGGGTCATTTTTAAAAAGTTGAAAAAGATTCTAACATGCAGAAGTTTGTCTCAGTAGCTGTGTCACTTTTGTCTTGGCAGTTAAGAGTGAAAAACAACTACCAGTACAATAGGTTTACTCACCTCAGCCATTTTAGACTTCTTTGTGACATATTCATCATCTTCATAACCTTTCCTCTTCTTCCTAATCACCATTCAGAACAAAAAAAAAAAAGTTTAGGTATTTTTATAAGTCAGAGTCTCCTTATATGACAAGATTAGATGATGGACATATTTCTCACATAAAAAACTACCAAAGCCTCAACTAGCAGCTTGCTGGAAGTTCACAGTGGGTACAGAAGTAAAAAGGGCAGAAAAGAAAAACCAGGAAGTCCTCTGCTATCCACCTAAGTCTTAAGAAAACATTAAACATTTACAAAATTCTTGTTTTAATCACGTGATTTTAAAGCCCTTGATTCTCATTACATACGACATGAAGTGGCCAGACCTTAGAAGCTGCCCAGGATTCTATTTCTGCGTTACAAAATACCACTATTACAGCCTGCGGTGCAAATCAGCACAAAAGACCGTATCAACCTATTGCTGAAAGCATTACTGTGAGTCTTGATTCTCAGCTTCCAGTAGACACTCACACAGTAAGCATGTGAACAGACATCCCTGTGTGTACATTTACATGTTTTCATTTTCATTCACTCACAGATCAGAGAAAATTAACATTTCTATAGCAATAAAAAAGGCAGAAGTTTAACACATCAAAGAGTAAGTATCTACTTACGGGTTTGTATTAAGCGAAAGCTCCAAGCTGTGACATTTCTCCAATTTCTGTTTTAGAGCAGCAACTTCTTCAGGTCTTGGCAGTTCATATTTCTTTATGAGATTTTTCATGCCTGCAGTAACAACAACACAGTTCTAAGCACATTAAGTAATTTCTGCTCTACATTGTTGTACTGGGTTTGTGTGGCAAGGTTT